>NW_026575922.1:0-24662 GCF_028641065.1 Leucoraja erinaceus | reverse complement strand
ATCAGAAAATGCTTGCGACAAAGGCAAAGCAGTATAATGGGTGACTTCAATCTACATATAGATTGGGTGAATCAAATTGGCAGGGGTGCTGAGGAAGAGGATTTCTTGGAATGTATACGGGATAGTTATCTAAATCAACATGTAGAGGAACCAACGAGAGAGCTGGCTATTTTAGACTGGGTATTGAGTAATGAGGAAGGGTTAGTTAGTAGTCTTGTTGTGCGTGGCCCCTTGGGCAAGAGTGACCATAATATGGTTGAGTTCTTCATTAGGATGGAGAGTGACATTGTTAATTCAGAAACAATGGTTTTGAACTTAAAGAAAGGTAACTTTGAGGGTATGAGACGTGAATTGGCCAAGATTGACTGGCAATTAATTCTAAAGGGTTGACGGGGGATATGCAATGGAAGGCATTTAAAGACTGCATGGATGAACTACAAAAATTGTTCATCCCAGTTTGGCAAAAGAATAAATCAGGGAAGGTAGTGCATCCATGGATAACAAGGGAAATCAGGGATAGTATCAAAGCAAAGGATGATGCGTACAAACTAGCCAGAAAAAGCAGCATACCGGAGGACTGGGAGAAATTCAGAGACCAGCAGAGGAGGACGAAGGGCTTAATTAGAAAAGGAAAAATGGATTATGAAAGAAAACTGGCAGTGAACATAAAATCTGACTGCAAAAGTTTTTATAGATATGTGAAAAGAAAGAGATTAGTTAAAACAAATGTAGGTCCCTTGCAGTCAGAAACAGGTGAGTTGATCATGGGGAACCAGGATATGGCGGACCAATTGAATAACTACTTTGGTTCCGTCTTCACTAAGGAAGACATAAATGATCTGCCGGAAATAGCAGGGGCCCGCGGATCAAAGGAGGTGGAGGAATTGAGTGAAATCCAGGTTAGTCGGGGAAGTGGTGTTGGGTAAATTGAATGGATTAAAGGCCGATAAATCCCCAGGGCCAGATAGGCTGCATCCCAGAGTACTTAAGGAAGTAGCTCCAGAAATAGTGGATGCATTAGTAATAATCTTTCAAAAAACTCCTTAGATTCTGGAGTAGTTCCAGAGGATTGGCGGGTAGCAAACGTAACCCCACTTTTTAAGAAGGAGGGAGAGAGAAAACGGGGAATTACAGACCAGTTAGCCTAACATCGGTAGTGGGGAAACTGCTAGAGTCAGTTATTAAAGATGGGATAGCAGCACATTTAGAAAGTGGTGAAATCATTGGACAAAGTCAGCATGGATTTACGAAAGGTAAATCATGTCTGACGAATCTTATAGAATTTTTCGAGGATGTAACTAGTAGCGTGGATAGGGAGAACCAGTGGATGTGGTTTATCTGGACTTCCAGAAGGCTTTCGACAAGGTCCCACATAAGAGATTAGTATACAAACTTAAAGCACATGGCATTGGGGGTTCAGTATTGATGTGGATAGAGAACTGGCTGGCAAACAGGAAGCAAAGAGTAGGAGTAAACGGGTCCTTTTCACAATGGCAGGCAGTGACTAGTGGGGTACCGCAAGGCTCAGTACTGGGACCCCAGCTATTTACAATATATATTAATGATCTGGATGAGGGAATTGAAGGCAATATCTCCAAGTTTGCGGATGACACTAAGCTGGGGGGGCAGTGTTAGGTGTGAGGAGGATGCTAGGAGACTGCAAGGTGACTTGGAGTGGCTGGGTGAGTGGGCAAATGTTTGGCAGATGCAGTATAATGTGGATAAATGTGAGGTTATCCATTTTGGTGGCAAAAATGGGAAAGCAGATTATTATCTAAACGGTGGCCGATTGGGAAAGGGGGAGATGCAGCGAGACCTGGGTGTCATGGTACACCAGTCATTGAAGGTAGGCATGCAGGTGCAGCAGGCAGTAAAGAAAGCGAATGGCATGTTGGCTTTCATAGCAAGAGGATTTGAGTATAGGAGCAGGGAGGTTCTACTGCAGTTGTATAGGGTCTTGGTGAGACCACACCTGGAGTATTGCGTGCAGTTTTGGTCTCCAAATCTGAGGAAGGACATTATTGCCATAGAGGGAGTGCAGAGAAGGTTCACCAGACTGATTCCTGGGATGTCAGGACTGTCTTATGAAGAAAGACTGGATAGACTGGGTTTATACTCTCTAGAGTTTAGGAGATTGAGAGGGGATCTTATAGAAACGTACAAAATTCTTAAGGGGTTGGACAGGCTAGATGCAGGAAGATTGTTTCCGATGTTGGGGAAGTCCAGGACAAGGGGTCACAGCTTAAGGATAAGGGGGAAATCCTTTAAAACCGAGATGAGGAGAACTTTTTTCACACAGAGAGTGGTGAATTTCTGGAACTCTCTGCCACAGAGGGTAGTTGAGGCCAGTTCATTGGCTATATTTAAGAGGGAGTTAGATGTGGCCCTTGTGGCCAAGGGGATCAGAGGGTATGGAGAAAAGGCAGGTACGGGATACTGAGTTGGATGATCAGCCATGATCATATTAAATGGCGGTGCAGGCTCGAAGGGCCGAATGGCCTACTCCTGCACCTAATTTCTATGTTTCTATGTTTCTATGTTCAGTATTTTCATGCTATTGCTAATGGTTGCTTTGTATTTTAAATTACTCCAAATGATTCACTCAGGTGACTTAACGCTTCAGGTCCCAGTGGTTCTGAAAATTTCTTCATCTCTAAATAGCATTGATTGATTGCGGAAATCGATGCTGTACTGCACGGTGGCGCAGCGGTAGAGCTTGCAGCACCCAAGACTCGGGTTCGATCCTGACTACAGGTGCTGTCTGTAGTGAGTTTGAGCAGGGAGGTTCTACTGCAGTTGTACAGGGTCTTGGTGAGACCACACCTGGAGTATTGCGTACAGTTTTGGTCTCCAAATCTGAGGAAAGACATTCTTGCCATAGAGGGAGTGCAGAGAAGGTTCACCAGATTGATTCCTGGGATGTCAGGACTTTCACATGAAGAAAGACTGGATAGACTCGACTTGTACTCGCTTGAATTTAGAAGATTGAGGGGGGATCTTATAGAAACTTATACAATTCTTAAGGGGTTGGACAGGCTAGATGCAGGAAGATTGTTCCCGATGTTGGGGAAGTCCAGGACAAGGGGTCACAGTTTAAGGATAAAGGGGAAATATTTTAGGACCGAGATGAGAAAACCATGTTTCACACAGAGAGTGGTGAATCTCTGGAACTCTCTCCCACAGAAGGTAGTTGAGGCCAGTTCATTGGCTATATTTAAGAGGGAGTTAGATGTGGCCCTTGTGGCTAAAGGGATCAAGGGGTATGGAGAGAAGGCAGGTACAGGATATTGAGTTGGATGATCAGTCATGATCATATTGAATGGCGGTGCAGGCTCGAAGGGCCGAATGGCCTACTCCTGCACCTATTTTCTATGTTTTTATGTTTCTATGTTCTCTCCGTGACATGTGTGGGTTTACTGCAAGATCTACAGTTTCCTTCCACGCTCCAAAGATGTATTGGTTTGTAAGTTAATTGACTTGCTATAAAAATGTAAATTGTCCCTAAGTGTGTGTTGGATAGTATAAGTGTGCGGAGATCGCTGGTTGGCGTGCTCAATGGGCCGAAGGGCCGGTTTCCGCATTGCATCTCAACTAACCTAAACTAAACTAAATTGATTGATTAATACTTTATTTTATTATCAGTACTTTATTATGTTACTTATTATTATTAGCATGGCCAATATTAAAGGGACCTGGCAAAGTAGCAGAGTCTGAAGAAGGGTCCCAGCCGCAAAAGTCGCCTATCCATATTCTCCACTGAGTTACTCCAGCACTTTGTGTCTATTTTGATAGACCAGCATCTACAGTTCCTTGTATCTACATCTGGCGGGGTGGTTTGTTGCGTTTATTTTATTTTCACACCTGAAACCTGGGATCAGATCCAGTCAAAACTGAAGACCATGAACATAGATCCTTAAAAGCAAAAATCTCAACTAAATGCCCGTCAGATCCCGTTGGAAGAATAGAAAGCTGACAGGAGTGAGTATTTGTGCCTCTAGTGGATCTCTTTCAAAAGAACGTTCTTTATGGCATGTCATGGCTTCAGGATGTCCTAAATCGGTTTAGAGTTAATGCCATATTTCTGATGTGTAGTCATCACTGTGACGTCCTGTAACACTAAACTAAACTAACATCCATATCAAACTCCCACAATATACCGGAATAATTAGTAAATCATCTGTATCGAAACTCTCCCTATGACTCAAGCCTATAAACCCAGGTAACATCCTGGTGAATCTCTGCTGCACCCTTTCCAACTTAATGCAGGAAAAATGTTCTCGATGTTTGGGGAGTCTAGAACCAGATAAGACATTATTCCTTGTAATGCAGGGGGCTGGGGAGTGATGTATAAAATCACTCCTGAAGATGTATAACAAAGTGTAAATCATGGGGGTACCTGGGATGAATGCACGTCCTCTTTTTCCCAGAGTAGTAGATACTAATACTAGAGGGCATAGCTTTAAAAAGAGAGGCACAAAGTTTGAATGAGATATGTGAGGCAAATCTTTAATACAGAGTCTGGTGGGTGCCTGGAATGCACTGGGGGCAGGGTGGTGTGGTGTTGATGGAGGTAGATTCAATAGTGCCATTCAAGAGGCTTTTCTAAAGCCACATGTCTATGCAGGGAATGGAGGGATATGGGTTATGTGCAGGCAGATATGAGTTGGAAAGTGGCATCATGTTCTGCACAGATATTGTGGGCCGAAGGGCCTCTTCCTGTGCTGTACTGTTCTGCATTCTATGTTCCATCTCTGAATATAAAACAAATCAAGGGATATAGGGCGAGGAAGGAAGATGTGAGGTAGAAGATCTGCCATGAACTTGTCTAATGGTGGGGTACGTAAGTGTAAGGTACTGACGGGCATGCTCCTGCTTGTTTTTCTTGTGTACTTTGGTTCATTCTTAAAATGAAATGTTACAAAAGAATACAATCATGTGTCTATCTAGTGATTTAATATTCCGGCAACCTAGCTGAGTTTTCCATTAGTTCATAGTGTAAATATACAAATACAAGCTTACTTTCTGTGCTCTCGTAAATGACACATTTAATCGTTGGCGATTATGCCAGAGAAAAGATAAGTCTGATAGCAGTAACCAGTCGATGCTATCCCCAGCGTTTAACCTTTCTGTTTGTTTAAATATCATTTATTACCTCATTAACTTCATTATGTAGCTTTATTTGCATTAGGCTGGGATGCATGTCAATAGAAACAAATGTCTAATCATGATTTTTACCTTGATATTGACAGTGCAATGAGAAAAGGATAACTTGTCAAGGAATTCTGATAAAATGTAGTTTGCCTTGAATCCCTGACTGATAACACCACAGCAGCATAGAGCAGGAATTCAACAAAATCCACCTGGACGTGTGTAGTGGGAACCACGAGAGGTCAAACTTCCCACCTGAACTATTGTGTACTGGAGGCCACTCGGCCCTTGCAACATGTGCCTCCTCTTTGAAGGTGTTCTATCAGCCCCCAACTATTGCCCCTCTACCACAGCACAATGTACTGCTGAGAATTTCATGGGTGTTGGTTTTATTATTTTACATTTATAGCCCTGAGAAAAGCAGTTAAAAATGGCAGTACAGTAAACCCTTGTTATAACGGACCACGAGGGTGTGGGAGCGGGGCAGGGAGGGGGGTTTATGGTGTCCGTTATTGTCGATTGTCCGTTATATCCGAGTAAAGTATTCACATCGTATGTGGTTAAAACAAAGAACTGCAGGTGCTGGTTAATACACAAGAATGTCGCAAAATTGAGGCCGTACGCACCGCCTCGACGCTGTACGCAGTGTCTTGACGCCATACGTCACGCGCGAACTTCCCGCGGACTTCACTTGAACTTCACGTCAACTCGTACGGGATCACTCGACCTCCGCGCCCCCGCTTCCGACATGCGGCCCCCGCTTCCGGTTTGGTCGCGCTTGCCGCATGCAGTCGCATGCTCGTGGGACAGGCCCTTAACTCAATGGATCAAAGACTTGTATAGCTGCATTGTGGTGTCTAACGTTTTGCATCCCGATTAAATTCTTTACTGATCCTGACTACGGGTGCATGTCTATGTACGGGGTTTGTACATTCTCCCTGTGACCGCCTGGGATTTCTCTGGGTGCTCCGATTTCCTCCCAGCTCCAAAGACGTGCAGAATTGTAGATTATATAGCTTCTGTAAATTGTAAATTGTCTCTAGTGGTGTGGGATAGTGCTAGTGTACGGGGTTTCGTTGGTTGGCACAGGCTCGGTGGGCCGAAGGGCCTGTTTCCACGCTGTAAATCTAAAGTCTAAAATGCAGGTTTAGTTTAATTTACTTTACTATCCACACTATCCTATTGGAACCAGGGACAATTTACAATTATACCTGATCACTCTGACATGCTCAGCAGCTCCATCACATTCTGTTTTAGTTTCACATTTTGCTTTGGAATAATATTATAATTCGAATACTGTTAAGTTCTGTAAAAAAAAACCCTTCCCTGATCTAATAGGAACTAATATTTCCTTTGCCTTGATAACTCTCTTCATAACCTAATCTTTGGAATTCACCTCTGGCACTGCCTGACTAAAACTCAAAACATTGCCTTTTTCATTTGGTCCGTATCCAAAACGATCACCAGACTTTTCATTGCTACCATAACCTTGACCAACATATTCACAACTGTGAACAGGCAATGCACCAGGGGCTTCATGGCTTTGTCATATAGTTAAAGATACAGCTTTCTTCAGCTCAACAAATCCATGCTGATTATCAGCCACACATTTACATCAATCCCACCTTAATCCATTATATTCTCCCAACTCATTTAGTTTAGGTTAATAGTAAGATTAAACGAGTACTTACCAGTATGAAGTTTGATCTGTATTTTATGAGGAGTTACGGTGAGGTATTACGTGAAGATCCCAGCGCAGTGCGCATGTGCGGCATACTTCGAAGCAGCGGTGTGAAATCACAGGATAGACACAATATTTGAAGTAAGATAGTAAAGATCATGAGACATCAGTTTATTAGTTTGATCTATATATTGAGGGTGGGAGCGGCGGGCACGTAGTACCTCACCGTAACTCCTCATAAAATACAGATCAAACTTCATACTGGTAAGTACTCGTTTAATCTTACTATTTTACTTCGGAGTCACATGAGTGATTCCGTGAAGACTTCAAAGGTCTGTGATTTCAAACCGTGTAACAGTTTTTATTTCACTCACTGCCGAAGTTTTTGAGGGAGGAAGTGTTATCGTAATCAACCAGTGGATCTGCTTTCACAAGAAACAGAAAGGTATTTGTTAACAATAACAACATAAAGAGCTCCCCTGAGCTTAAATTAATATTGCAGTTTGTAATATTCTTCCTGCAATTAAATCAGGTTTATCAACGGTTTATAATAAAAAATGTTCTGAACGTCGTTCCCTTGACCATTCTGCCGTATTGAGAATGTGGTCAACCGGGATGTCCATTCGTTCAGCCGCTGATACCAATGCTGCCCTAGTGGAATGGGATTAAAATGTATTATTATCTATTCCGGCAGCTTTCAGTACCTGTTTGAGCCACCTTGGAGTGGTTTGGCTCGTACCCCGTCTTGGGGTTTCTGTGGTTGACCCATAGGCTTTCCTCTCCCTCTAAGATTGTGGGTTGTGTCTATATATAGTAGTAGATGGGTCACCACACTCAACCTGGACTCTGGTGGGTAGGCCCGGAATCCCACCAGTGAATTGGGCGTTCCTGGTCCATATAGCCATATAACGATTACAGCACGGAAAAACACAGGCGATCTCGACCCTACTAGTCCGTGCCGAACTCATAACCTCGCCTAGTCCCATATACCTGCGAGTTAGATTTTACCAGACCTAGAATATGAACGTGATGCGTCTGGGGTAATCACCATGTTATCCAGTCTAGTCTTATGGAGTGACTGGACTCTGTGAGCGTGTACTAGAGCCATAAGCATGAGCGTTTTTAACATAGATTGAGCAAGCTGAGGGATCTGGCTGGTGCCTTTCTCTGAGATATGGGATCCCATGCTCTGCTGACATGCTGTTTTAGATAAGCAGATAAGGCGCTCCATGCTGTATTTACGGCACTGTAACTCACCTTTTAGTCATGGCGTAGATGTTCCAGGAACTCCAATACGTCAGTGGTTGAATAGTTCGTTGTCCCTGCGTCGTGGCAGTATTTTACCCATGTTAGCTTTTAGTGACTGTTCGCAGGGATGCCGACATGGTGGTAATGGTTCCTTTGGATAATCCCAGTCGCTGGTAAGGTCTATTCAAAACCTGCACCCAGGAGTTTGATGTTTCCCTGGCATGGGTGGCTTGTGCCTGATACTGGGTTGAGTCAGCAACCATGGTCCACTAGGGAAATCCATAGGTGACTCGCCCACCGTGTCGTGATGAACTGGGAACCATGGCTGTGTAGGCCGGTCGGGCACGTTCAATATCTCGGAGACAGATCCCATCTGTATTGCGAAGTGCCCGTCTGATGAGGCAGAAGGGAGGAAGGCAAAGCAGAAATTCCCCCTTCCAGCGTGTAGGCATCTATCGCTGCTGCCTCTAATTTGGTTCCTAAGTCACATACATAGGTTACTGGTGATTCCGTCTTGTGCAACCAAATTGATATCTGGCTTTCAAACTGCTTAATACCTTTAGCAGATATTTTGGGTTTGACATCTATTCAATGTAATCATAAATTTTACCCCGTGACATGGTGTCTCCCACTGTGTTCTAGCTTCCTAGGACATAGGCAGCTGATAGTTAAAATGTCTTTTGACACACCATTGCCAGATTTGTTTGACCAATTTGTTGCACAATAATGATTATTATGCTCCCCATATGGTTGATATAAGCCACCACCATAGTATTATCAATCCGTAACCACATACGTACGTGCTGCATTTGAAATGCATATGCTTTTTAGCCCAATAGGCGATCACCAATCCCAAGTAGTTGATGTGTAGTATGTGTAGTAACGATGTTTGTGAATTGGTCCATCTGTTACCTGTGCTGGATATGGAGTTTAGTTGCTCCCCAGGCTAAAGTACTGGCATCGGTTTTTAATAACCAAGTTGGGATTGGTGATGGTAATAGGGCTGAAAACTATGCCAAATATATGTCTGCCCACCACCTTAATTGTGATATAGCTTCAGTGGGTACATTCATGATTTGATTATAGTGACCCAAGTACCTTGGCAAAGTAACAGTCATATGGACGGAATTATTATTGAAGCCCAGATAATCCTTGGTAGTTAACGCTTCAATTCTGGTTTATCTGGGCGTGGGATAAACCTCAGAGCTTTAGGGAGCTGTTTCGTAGCTAGAACTGCTGCCACAGCTAATTCCTTTGTTTCCCCTAATATGAGGATATCATCCAATATATGCCATGATTATGCTTGTTTTCTTAATATTTTCATGGCCATTTTTTAATATTTATAATAGTTTAGGGCTGAGGTTAGACCATAGGGAATGCTCTATGCTCCCATGGTTGCCCTAACCGGGATATCCATTATCCAGGTAAATTTTTTTAGGTATCTATAATGATCCTAGTGTATGGGTATAAGATAGTTAGCATCTTCCATATCAATGCTCCCCATAGGTATCCTTGGGAGATCAGATGTCTGGCAGTGACAAAAACCCGTCTCCATCTTAAAGTGTATATACTCAACAGATTTATTTAGTGATATTAGATCAATGATGATGCTACATTCACCATCTTTTGTAGTTTTGGTGAATATATTTGATACAAATTCCAATGGTTCATGTTTTACTCCCATGATCCGTTTAGTAATGAGCCTTTCTAGTTCAGCTTGACCTTCTCACTTCTCTTTTCTTAGAGGGAGAAAATGCCCTTTGGGCGCATTGCTGAACTGGCGATAATATGCCCAATTTGAATTCCATTTTTATCCTCTAATACTGTTGAGTATATTTTAGTTATTTGTGACAGCATCCCATGCTTTATCAACAAGTGTAAATGCCCCCCCCCCCCCCCGCAGTTAGTAGAACACCCTTATTTAGTGTAAACTGGGAGGAACCAGACTACCTACCTCCATGTTTATTGTTTTTTCATGAAGGCCTAGTTTGCTGGTATGCTGGTGCTGTCGGTGGGGCGGCGCATTTTCCCACGGCTCCGCTCTGGGCACCTGTCTAAAAAGAACTTTGGGGGTAATGTGAAGCGGTCGCCAGGCTTTCACCAGTCCTTGTTTGATATTGCTGGTGGATGCCGAGGGGTGCTGCCAGCTGGGTGTTGGATGCGATGTCCTGCTCGTTCCATGGCCTGCCCTCATGAGGCGCACAGGTTTAGCTGCCTCTCTTCCCGCAGCAGCGGTTTGCATAGCCCCGTTTATTTGGGGTTGCGGGCAGGTCCCATTCTGGGAGAACCACCTTGGTGATCATGGCGTCTCGCCTGCCAGGTGAGTATGATCCATGGAAAAAAAAACGAGCAAAGGCGGTAACATCTTGACCCTTCTGTTAGGAGCTTCAGAATTCGCTGCTTGTCTGCGAGTCTGCTGACCCAGCTGCCTGCGGATTTGCCTCTAGAAAGGCCTGCTCCTGCAGGGCTTTGTTGGGAAGATGGTCGCGTGGAGGAGCCATGTAGTGGCCCACGACACCCAGTAGCTCTTCCTGATCCTGCTCCCCTGGCATACTGCTGTTCTCGTCCGCCTGCCCAGCGTTTAAGCCAGCCCAGCCCTGGCCTCCTTAGCTAGCCTCAAAAGAGGGAGCAAAAGGGTGTGCTATAAATTGGAGGAGGCATAGCTCAAACTCCGCTGTTGCATCAATCCCTCGACAAGGGAGATGGCTAGTGCAATAGCACTGGGGTAGGAGTGTCAGCTCCCTTGGCATTCAGCCAGTGCCCCTTTTTTCCCTGGAGGTGAACTCCATGACCTCCTCTGGCTTGGGGAGACAGACATACTTATTTTTGCTGTCTCCAACCTGTTCCAGTTTTGGAGGAAGTTGGCTCCTGTAGAACCTGTTAAATTGGGAAGATTTTTGTCTTACCTGTATGTAGAGGCTGCCTGCCGTTTTTCAGGCGGCATTGTAGCGGTTCCCGGGCGGCGATTCTCCTTGTCAGGAGTCTGCAGGGCTGCCGGTCGGGTTTTTAAACTTCCCGCCGGTCCGCTGCTGTTCACCAAACAGCTGTTCAGCGGACCGGCATCAGCGCAGCTCCCTGCAGCGGTCCGCAGCGTGTGCGGTCCCGTTAGCGCCTTTCCCCCTCCACTGTCGGCTCCTTCGCTGGAGTCGAAACGGGGGCCGCTGCCTCTCTACTTTGCTCCCCCTGGAGCAAAAAACCACAAGGCCCGATTAAGGTAAGTACTTACCTCACGTTCCTTGGATGCGGGAGCTGCCGACTCCCGCTGGCCGCGTTCTGCACAGCTGTGCGATTATGCCGCACATGCGCACTGCGCTGGGATCTTCACGGAATCACTCACGTGACTCCGAAGTAAAATTTAATTTATTAGTCACATGTACTGAGGTACAGTGAAAAGCTTTTTGTTGTGAGCTATCCAGTCAAAGAAGACTGTGGATGACTGAAGGTGGTGTTATCATTCCACCAGGTGGTGTCATCAGCAATGGCAGCCTTGCCAACGGTCTGTCTGTCTTTTTGTCTTTTTTGTTATTTTGAGATGTTTTTAAAAGTAGATGTTAATGTTCTCTTGTTTTATGTGGCGGGGGGGGGGGGGGGATGGGGTCGTCAAGGGGGATTTTTTTCAATCTCTTACCTTGCCGGAGATGCGATTGTTTGCTTGATCGTATCTCCGGTCGCTCTGTGGCCTAACATCATGGAGCTGACGATCTTGCTCGAGACTGACTTTGAGCCCCTTTGTTCCTCAGGTTTATCCTACCAAGTCACAGCACAGGAACCGGGCCAGCAGTCTACAATCATTGTGCCACCATATTGCCAATGTAAATTAATGTCCTAACATGGTCTATATTTCCACCAGCCCCTGCTGTTTATGTGCCCGTCTAAGTGCCTTTTAAATATTGCTGTGGCATCTGCTTTGACCAACTCCCATTGTGTATTCCTGACGCCTGCCATTTTCCGAGAAAAAGCTTGCTTTGAATATCACTGTTAAACATTCCCTCTCACACCATAAATCTATGCTTGTTATTATTGGACCACTCCATCCTGGGAAAAAGTCTATCTATCCCTCATGCACCTCTCCAAAGCCTCCATATCTTTTCTATAACATGACCAGAAAAGGAAGGTTGTGCTCCAAATGAATCACAATCACAAAATGATACTTTATTAGCCAAGTATGTTTCGCAACATACGAGGAATTTAATTTGCCAAGTCCGTCATACAACTAAAAAGCAATGGAACACATAAAACACATTTTAACATAAGCATCCATCACAGAGACTCCTCCACATTCCTCTCTCTGATGGAAGGTGAAAAAAAGTTCACTCTTCCCTTTGCTATCCCGCGGTCGGGGGCCTCGAGCCCTCCGTTGACGGGATGATCTGGACTCCCGTAGCCAGCGGTGGGTCCTCCACGTCGAGGTGATCTGTTCCTGCATCAGGGGATGTCAGCTCCCCCGCGCCGGACAGTCGATCCTCGCGTCGGGGCTGGTCGAACCTGGTCGATTGGAGCTCCCGACAACCACGACCTCTCCGGAGACTGCTGAGCTCCCGATGTAAAGGCCACAGTTGGAGCGATCCCAAGCAAAGGGTCAACTCTGCTGCAAGTCCTGAAAAAAGTTTCCCCCTCCCCCACATAAAACAAACCGGAGAACATTTACACAAACGTTTAACACAACATTGGTCATAAACTAATGGCAACATTGGTCAATCCTCAGCTGGAATACAGAAGTACAGGAAGGATGTGATGGTGATGGGGCGGGTGCAGTGGAGATTTAGTAAGCTAGCAGAAGTGGTTAAAAAGGGACGTGACTGAGATATACGACAGTCCTCGTATTCCCAGGACGGCATATTATTAAAATATGTAAAAAACCAGGGGGTGGGGTGCGGGGAGAAGATAGATTTTAGGTGAAAGGGGATATACAAATGTATAGATAGAGTGGTAGGTGCCTGGAATGCTTCCTGGTGGATGTGGTGGAATCAGGTATATTAGCAACAGTTAAGAGTTTTTGGATAGGAACAAGAACGTACAGACGATGGAAGGATATAGACCCTGTGCAGGCAGATGGAATTATTTTAAATTGGCATCAAGTTTGGTGCTGACATTGTGGGCCAAAGGTCTGCTCCTGTGTTATGCTATGTTCTATGTTCTATGAGATATGGATAGAACAGAGAGTACTGAGACACAACTACTACATCAAGACATGCCAAAGTGCTTTAAGGCCAGTGAAGGACGATAGAAGAATTATTTCACATGCCTGTTCATCACTACTTTACCTACTGACAGGGAATATCTTAAATAAAACCGAGGAAGACAATTAATTTTTTTATTAAATCAAGACCATTTTTCTTTCTTTGGTCAACAAAAGATTTAATCCCAACAATACACGAGTAATATAAACAAATTATTTCATGACATCCAGTAGCATCAGTCTTTCCAGAAAGACAACATCATTCAAAGATATATAACATAGGGCTTGAACTTGCCAAATACAAGAAATACTGTAGTTGAAGAGGAATATTATTACTCGGATGGTCTGTTAGAAGAAGGCCTTGGTATCTAAGTTGGCGCAAAGAAGCTGGACTAGGTTCAGCCCATTGGGTTGTTCAATCCATGATAGGCTTTTAGCAGTTAAGTGATGATATTTATTTCCTCTTCGATCCTTCAATTCTGAGACAACTAAAGACAGTGATTCAAAGTATTCTCATTTATCCATCATTCTCGGTGTTCCCTACCAGGAAATACATTTATTCCACTGCTCATTTTGCAGGGTAGGCTGCAGGTAAGAAAAGGCAAAAATATGGTGTTCCGATGCATCATTTGTTAAAAATGCATCGTACAGTGCAAATGTGCCACGGGGGTGTGCTCAGTGCCAAGTGACCTCTGTTCATCTGGAGTGGTTTTAACTTGGCCACAATAGATTATAGTGTCCCTGTTTCAATGTGGCTATGAGTGCAATAGATATTAGGCCGAGGGATGATGTTCCTCTTGCAACCTAACAACATATCAAACACAGAGGATATAAAAAGACACAGGACATAGGCATTTGATTCAATGTCATTTCGCAATTCAGCAACATATCTTAAACAACACGAGCAACTTTGGATAAAAATGCACATCCACAGACGGTACTACATTCCGACAGTTGTTACCATCTCCCGCGGTTCCTTGCCTCCAATGCAATTCTCTGCGGAGAGTAAGCACACCTCAGACTAGCATTGTGCACTGCATCCCACATCAACAGCAGTTCATATGGCCGAAAACGGTGCACCAGCAGCAACTCACGATAATAGCAAGGATTGAACGAGTCATCCTGAATGGATGGAACCTCGATTCCAGCCGTTCTGAAGCCCAGGTGCGAGCTTGGGGCCAGCCCAGCCTTAGCCAGGCACATCCCCAGGAAAACATCATCAATGGGGAATAGTTCGAGGTTTTTGGCAATACGATAGATAATATTAGCTGTGTGAACAGACATAAGTATGCCCCCTCCACTAATGTACGGTGGGTACAAGTTGCTGGAGGTCAGCACCTCTGGCACATAATATTTGCTCCTCTTCTCTCGGATGGGCCCAACCCCTAGCATGAGATGCCCCACATACAGGTGCTGGTGAGAATTCATCCCCAGCAAGTAATGAACCATGTTGTCAGTGTTAACAAAGACATCATCATCTCCATTGAAGATGAACCGAGCACTGGGGCAAAATTCATCGACCCACTGCAGCAACTTGTACTGCTTGAGTGTCAGGTTGAAGAAGGTATCCAGGAAATCCCATTGCAGGATGTCTCCATGTTCTCTATTCTCAGTTGCTAACAGCCAATTCAACTTCTTCCTTTCCTTCTGGTCAGGAGAGACACCGGACATAAAGACCCTCCGTATTTGGACCCCTTGGAATTCACGTTCCTTCCCCCAGGTCTTTCTTACCATATCGCGTCGGTCCTGGTTGAATGGGTCAGACTTGACCACCAGAAGCAAGAAGACATTGCCAGAGCCTTCTCGACCCCAACACTTGTTTGGGACATTCTGAATCATACCAAATTCTCGACAGTGTTTATACTGCAAGAAGTTTTTCATGTGCTGGGGCTGTTGGTTAAATGCGGGTTGGTCCAGGAATGTCTTGTTTTCTCGGCACTTGGGCTCAACCACCAATTTAATTGCTTCAACAACAAGCTTTGGTAAATCTTTGTGATGGATAGCTTCTGTGACAACGTCATCAGTCTTTTGCAATGGGCCATCATTCCAAAACACAAAGACCAATCCCAGAGTTATCAAGACACACAGCACAACCTTTTCAAGTAATCGTGTAGACCTTTTCATCCTTTACCTGAGATAGAGAGGAAAAAAAGGGTAATTTTATATAAAGACTTACACATGATGCAACAGTACTGGTGACTACAGGTACTGTCTATATGGAGTTTGTATATTCTCCCTGTGACCACATGGGTTTCTTCAGTGCTCTGGTTTCTCTCCCACACTCCAAAGACGTATATGTTTAGCGGGTTAATTGGCTTTGGTGAAATTGTAAATTATAGAGAGGAGGGGGGGAGGAGAGGGGGGGAGGAGGAGAGGGGGGGGAGGAGAGGGGGGGGAGGAGGGGGGGGGGGGGGAGGGGGGGGAGGGAGGAGGGGGGAGAAAAGAAAAAGGGGGGAAAACCCAAAAGTGGGGGGGGGGGGGGGGGGGGGGGAGGAGGGGGGAGAGGAGGGGGGAGGAGGGGGGAGGAGGGGGGGGAGGAGGGGGGGGAGGAGGGGGGGGGGGAGGAGGGGGGGGAGGAGGGGGGGAGGGGGGAGCGGGGGGGGGTGAGAGGGGGGGGAGGGGAGAGGGGGGGGGGGGAGAGGGGGGGGGGGAGGGGAGGGGGGGGAGGGAGGGGACAGGGGGGGGGGGGGGGGGGGGGGGGGGGGGGGGGGGGGGGGTTGGATGGAGAGGGGGGGGGGTGAAGGGGAGAAAAAGGGGGGGTGGGGGGGGGCGGGGGTGGGAGGTTCTCCTTTCTGGGGTCCTGCACCACTGTTGGGATGCCCATTGTGAGGTGATTGGAGACCAAAAGGGGGTGCCAGGGTTACCCTTTAGATTCCCCTCTCCTACCCCTCCCTCAAGGGGTGGAGTCTCTCCTCACTTTCACGAAAGGCCCAGTGGATGTGCCTTTGTTGAGGATTGGATGGACGCCCTAAGCAGGTGGTTAACTCACAACCCCCACACCCTGGTATATCCCCCCCCCCCTCACCCCCCTCCCCCCCCCCCCCCCCCCCCCACCCCCCCCCCCCCCCCCCCCCCCCCCGGTTGTGACCCACCCCCTTTAGCCACCCACGAAGTTGAGTGATGACCCACCCCCAATATCCCCCCCCCCCCCCCCCCCCCCCCCCCCCCCCCCCCCCATGGAAAAATGCAACGTTTTCGGGGCGAAACACTTCTTCCAGACCCGGCCCAAAACGTTGCCTATTCCTTTCGCTCCATAGATGCTGCCTCAAGCCCTGTTCCACCGTGCGAGTTCACCCAAGAGCTCTCCCGAGTTTAAATTCTCTGTTTAGCATCTCTGTCCCCATCTTCAAATTCCCACTTTGAAATAAAATACAACTTTCGACTTAAAAATTTTGCAGCAGGGTCGCGATAAATCGATTCCCATGCATTTTCAATCATCGTTCGATTCAGTGTAATTTTCACACCTGGTTGATATCGGGTTTTTTTAAAGATACAGTACATTACTATAAATAGTTTCAAGCATACCCGGTACTAAACGCACGAACATTAAGGTGGTTACTGATGTTACAAACAGTTATAAATGAATATAATTTCAAAGTAAAATAGGAGATTTATACATAGACATAGAAAATAGGTGCAGGAGGAGGCCATTCGGGGATGGGGGGTGGGGGGATGATATGATAAAATACCATATATTTGCATTTATATAGCGATCCTACTTCAAATTTTTTTCCCCCAATCACTGTTATACTTTATCATGCAGCTATACACTGCAAATGGCTTGCTTGTAATCATGTATTGTCTTTCTGCTGCCTAGATAGCATGCAATAGAAAGCTCTTCACTGTACATCGGTACACGTGACAATCAACTAAACTGTAACCATCGGAGAATCACAAGTACATCAGACGTAACCAATATGTGGCAAGCAACAAATATTTACACACACTCATAACATCCATTTCCTCTTTTTCACTTTTCCCACCAATCTATCTTCGGATAGGGTGGGGAGATAGAAAAGATGGAAAATCTTTCAGCACGGTGGGTGGCGCAGCGGTAGAGTTGTTGCCTTATAGCGAATGCAGCGCTGGAGACCCAGGTTCGATCCCGACTACAGGTGCTGTCTGTAAGGAGTTTGTACGTTCTCCCCGCAACCTGTGTGGGTTTTCTCCGAGATCTTCGATTTCCTGGCACACTTCAGAGACATACAGGTATGTAGGTTAATTGACTTAGTAAATATAAAAATTGTCCCTAGTGGGTGTAGGATCTCAGATCGGCACGGATCCGGTGGGCCGAAGGACCTGTTTCCGCGCTCCATCTCTAAACTAGGCCCCTTAGCCAGTTAAATTTAGATAAATGCTGTATGTTTGCAAAACAGCCACTACCTCCACCAATCACTTATCTGCCTCACATAGAAACATAGAAACATAGAAATTAGGTGCAGGAGTAGGCCATTCGGCCTTTCGAGCCTGCACCGCCATTCAATATGATCATGGCTGATCATCCAACTCAGTATCCCGTACCTGCCTTCTCTCCATACCCCCTGATCCCCTTAACCACAAGGGCCACATCTAACTCCCTCTTAAATATAGCCAATGAAGTGGCCTCAACTACCCTCTGTGGCAGAGTTCCAGAGAACCTTGGCTGCCATGGTGTTGACATCAGAGGTGCTCTGGAGGGGAACGTGTTTGAGTCACCAAGGCAACATGCCGCAGTTTTGATTAGAAAGATAAGAGAATGAAGTAATAATAATTCTTGCTTAAAAAGTGTGCCCATTTCTGAAACAATTAAATGATGGAATGCAGCCACTCTGCTCAACAGGTGACATACAATTCTGGTATCCCCAATGAAATGAAAATCAGTACATCGTTCCACATGCATACAAGCTGATCTTTTATGGGGGAATGTGGTTAAATGAGGAATTATACCATCTTATTTTAAAGAAAGAATTCCTGGGAAATTCAGAGCTGATGAGAAGATTCAGATTGGAAAAGGATCTTGTGATTGACACAAAAGGCAAAATTGCGGAAGTTTGTGGGAAGCAGCATTATCAGGTGAATGCGTTGGAATTGTAGCAGTAATCACAAGCACACACGCACGCACTCTTCTTCCACTCCCGCCCCACCAATGCCATTGTGAGCCGTGGCCTATGGGCAAATGGAGGGGAAGAAAAATTAGAAGGGTGGCAGAATATTTCTCTTTCCCCTTCCCTTTCTGTCTATCTTTTTCCATGATGTCCATCAGGCCGCCACTGAACCTCTGGCATTCTAGAGAAAACAATCCAAGTTTGTCCAACTTCTTTCCTGTAGCTAATACCCACTAATCCAGGCAACATTCTGGTAAACCTCTCCAAAGCCTCCACTTCCTTCCTGTAATGGAGCAAACAGAAATGCAAACTGCAAACAGAAGTAGGTCATTTGGCCCTTCGAGTCAGATTCACTGTGATCATGGCTGATCATCCACAATCAGTACCCCATTCCTGCCTTCTCCCCATATCCCTTGACTCCGCTATCTTTAAATGCTCTATATAACTCTCTCTTGAAAACATCCAGAGAATTGGCCTCCACTGAGACAGAGAATTCCACAGATTCACAAATCTCTGGGTAAAAACGTTTTTCCTCATCTCTGTTCTAAATGGCCTACTCCTTATTCTTAAACTGTGGCCCCTGGTTCTGGACTCCCTCAACATCGGGAACATTTTTCCTGCCTCTAGCATGTCCAATCCCTTAATAATCTTACACGTTTCAATAAGATGCCCTCTCATCCTTCTAAACTCAATGTATACAAGCCCAGTCACTCCATTCTTTCAACATATGACAGTCACGTCACCTTGGGAATTAATTTCGTGAACCTATGCTGCACTTCCTCAACAGCAAGAATGTCCTTCCTCAAATTTGGAGACCAAAGCTTCACACAATACTCCGGCAGTGGTCTCACCAGGGCCCTGTACAACTACAGAAGGACCTCTTTGCTCCTATACTCAACTCCTCTCGTAATGAAGGCCAACATACCATTAGCTTTCTCCACTGACTGCTCTACCTGCATGCTTACTTTCAGTGACTGATGTACAAGGATCCCCAGATCTGGTTGTACTTCCACTTTTGCCAACTTGACACCATTCAGATAATCATTTGCCTTCCTGGTCTTGCCACAAAAGTAGATAACCTCACCCACGCATCGGCCCACTCACCCAACCTGTCCAAGTCACCCTGCATCCTCATAGCATCCTCCTCACAGTTCACACTGCCACCCAGCCTTGTGTCATCTGCAAATTTGCTAATGTATTTTTAATTCCTTTATCTCTAAATCATGAATGTAAATTGTAAATAGCTGCGGTCCTAGCACCAAGCCTTGCGGTATCTCACTAGTCACTGCTCTAGTGCAAAAGCGCTCCATCTCCATCATAACCCCCCCTCACACCCCCCCCAAAACCCCCGGTCATAGAGACTCTCTGCATACAAATGCCCGAGTACAGAAGTTGGGACGTTATGTTATGGTTGTCCAAGGCACTGAACGCAAGTATTGCGTTCAGTTTTAGTCAACCTGCTATAGGAAAGATCGTGTTAAGCTTGGAAAGTGTGTCACGTGTGGAATAGATGAGGTAGATGCACAGTCTCCAGCCTTTTGTGAGATATGACTAGATGTCTTTATGACCCTCCCTCCATGTTCCTACAGCAATACTGTCCCTCCAACATTGCCCCTTCCTCCACTACTCTCCGACAATTTCTCCTCTGGCCACGATCCACAAAAAAAGACTGGTATGTGGTGATTAAGTTCATGGAATAATCTAATTTATTTCTTGGAAAGTCCAAGGAGGATGTGCTTCAGCTGCTGAGGACACTTCAAAAGACAATAAACAGGTTACACACCATCATGTACAGTTAGCAGTTCAGAGGTGGTGTGTTCTAATTGATAATTGAAGTGGGCCAGATCTTTTATAAGGGCAAGGCTTTACAGGCTAGCTGGTTAATTGAAGTTAATTGAAATCTACAAACACTTGAGGATTTTTTTACAGGGTGCACGATGAGAAGTTGAATTTAGAAAAGAGACAATCTGATCTTCGCAGCAGCTTGCCAAGCTTTGAAACTCACATCCTTAAATGTCCATGGTAGCAGAGGATTTAAAATATGTTTACACTTAGAAGTAGCTGCATTTGTGATAAGCTAGTGGGTGCAGTATCAATAGACAATAGGTGCAGGGGTAGGCCATTCAAGCCAGCACCGCCATTCAATGTGATCATGGCTGATCATCCCCAATCAGTATCCCGTTCCTGCCTTCTCCCCATATCCCCCGACTCCGCTATCTTTAGGAGCCCTATCTAGCTCTCTCTTGAAAGTATCCAGAGAAATGGCATCCACCACCCTCTGAGGCAGAGAATTCCACAGACTCACATCTCCCTGTGAGAAAAAGTGTTTCCTTCTCAGTTATAAATGGCTTACCCCTTATTCTTAAATTATCCCCCCCTGGTTCTGGACTCCCCCAACATCGGGAACATGTTTCCTGCCTCTAGCGTGTCCAAACCCTTAACAAACTTATATGTTTCAATAATATCCCCTCTCATCCTTCTAAACTCCAGAGTGTACAAGCCCAGCCACTCCATTCGCTCAGCATATGACAGACCCACCATCCCGGGAATTAACCTTGTAAACCTACACTGCACTTCCTCAGTAGCAAGAATGTCCTTCCTCAAATTGGGGGACCAAAACTGCACACAATACTCCAGGTGTGATCTCATAGGGCCATGTACAACCGCAGAAGGACCTCTTTGCTCCTATACTCAACTCTTCTTGTTATAACGGCCAACATGCCATTCGCTTTCTTCACTGCCTGCTGTACCTGCATGCTTACAACATAGACTGATGAACAAGGACCCTCAGATCCCGTTGTACTTCCCCTTTTCCCAACTTGACGCCATTTAGATAGTAATCTGCCTTCCTGTTTTTGATACCAAAGTGGATAACCTCACATTTATCCACATTAAACGTCATCTACCATGCATCTGGCCACTCACCCAACCAGTCCAAGTCACCCTGCATTCTCATAGCATCCTCCCCATAGTTCACACTGCCACCCAGCTTTGTGTCATCTGCAAATTTGCTAATGTTACTATGAATCCCTTCATCTAAATCATTGATGTATATTATAAATAGCAGCCATCCCAGCACCGAGCTTTGTGGCACCCCACTAGTCACTGCCTGCCATTCTGAAAGGGACCCGTTAATCCCTCCTCTTTGTTTCCTGTCTGCCAACCAATTTTCTATCCATGTCAGCACTCTACCCCCAATACCATGTGCCCCATCCCCCATGGCACTCTCTCCACCCTCTCCTCTCATAGAATTCCCTTCCTTGCACCCCACCAAGTATCTAGTTGCTTAACCCCACCTTTAATCGTTTCCCTCGTGGCTTGCCGTTAACTGTGCTCCGGGGCCGCGATGATGGAGCACTTTGCGCTGACTTCCTCGCCGTTGTCGCGGACTTGAGGACTGGCTCGGTTCGCAAGGGAAGTGGAAGCTCTGGTTTTGTTCTGGCACCGCTCGCTCACAAACAGCCACACCCACGAACGCCACCCCCTCACACTAAAATTATTTAACGGTGATGTTCGGCAATGGGACAACTTCCACGGGGGGCAGCTCGCCCCGGACATGGGGGCTTCTGCTCGTGTGACCGGGGGAGCCAGCGACCAAAACTAAAAGTCCTCAGTCAGTCAGTCAGTCAGTGGCCTCTCACCAGAGAGTTGCAGCTCAGGGTAAACTGTATACCTTTGTGTGTGCTACTTTACAGTAGCAGATTCCAGCCATTCGCACATATAAAACCACCACACATTCAAAACTTCTCTTCATTCAACTGTAAATTATTTTGCACGATGCAACTAGAAATACAATCGCAGGAAACGAACGGATCAGGTTGCCTGAAGGTGTTCATGGGTGGAGGGGACACAGAAGGGCAGAAACCCGTTTTCCTCCCTGTTGCCGTCCGTGCAATTCGGCAGCAGTCAGTGTTTAACTTTTAAACAAGATGCCCTCCGTCACCAATCAAATTCTTGATTTTATTTTGGGCTCTCAAATACCGTGCCCAAAGATCCTAGAGGTTCTCTAGGATCTTTGACCGTGCCCTTCCAGTGAGTCGAATGAAGAGGAAACGAGAGAGAATCTGGGCAGTGGCAAGCAAACAAACACCCCGTTTAACAGAGAGTGGACAGCATTAAAAAAAAATAAACCTCGCAGCAAGTTCCGTTGAAGTTTCATTGTTGCCGAGCAGAGAAACCGCCAAATTCAGAACATGGACCGGATGACTGTAACTTCATGTGTGTGTGTGTGTGTGTGTGTGTGCTCGGTCCCGCAGACAGGAAATCAACCCGGGAGAAAGCAAGCATTTCTACATTTTCTTTAAATGAAGATTTTTTTTTAAAGCGTAGAATCTTAAATGAAAGGAAGAAGTACAACACACACACACACATCGGGTCAAGCGCCATCTCCAGACACTATTTGCACTAAATGTTGTCCCCTGTATCCTTTATCTCAGCGGTTCTTAACCTGGGAGTCGAGACCCCCGGGGGGGGGGGGTCTCGACCCCCGCCAAATGCGCCTTTGGATTACATCTTGATAATCGACTCCAGTATCTTCCCCACCACTCATGTCAGGCTAACTGCAGGGCTGCCAGCTCTCACGCTTTGAGCGTGAGAATCACGCATTTCAATCCATTCTCACGCCCTTGCGCTGATGACAGAATTCTCACGCTGTCTTCAGTCCTAGCACAGTTGTCTCTTTGCGCCACATGACAGCAATCTGCACCGTCTGGGGAAGCGCGTCGGTCCCGGGCAGCGAGTGTCAGCGCCTCCTGTGTGCCGGCTGCGACCACTACACTGCTAGCCGCCACTGCAGCCTCCCTCCCTCCCTCCCTCTCTCCTGCCCTTCAACATAGAAAACATAGAAACATAGAAATTAGGTGCAGGAGTAGGCCATTCGGCCCTTCGAGCCTGCACCGCCATTCAATATGATCATGGCTGATCATCCAACTCAGTATCCCATACCTGCCTTCTCTCCATACCCTCTGATCCCCTTAGCCACAAGGGCCACATCTAACTCCCGCTTAAATATAGCCAATGAACTGGCCTCAACTACCCTCTGTGGCAGAGAGTTCCAGAGATTCACCACTCTCTGTGTGAAAAAAGTTCTCCTCATCTCGGTTTTAAAGGATTTCCCCCTTAACCTTAAGCTGTGACCCCATGTCCTGACTTCCCCAACATCGGGAACAATCTTCCTGCATCTAGCCTGTCCAACCCCTTAAGAATTTTGTAAGTTTCTATAAGATCCCCTCTCAATCTCCTAAATTCTAGAGAGTATAAACCAAGTCTATCCAGTCTTTCTTCATAAGACAGTCCTGACATCCCAGGAATCAGTCTGGTGAATCTTCTCTGTACTCCCTCTATGGCAAGAATGTCCTTCCCTCAGATTTGGAGACCAAAACTGTACGCAATACTCCAGGTGTGGTCTCACCAAGACCCTGTACAACTGCAGTAGAACCTCCCTGCTCCTATACTCAAATCCTCTTGCTATGAAAGCCAACATACCATTCGCTTTCTTTACTGCCTGCTGCACCTGCATGCCTACCTTCAATGACTGGTGTACCATGACATCCAGGTCTCGCTGCATCTCCCCCTTTCCAATCGGCCACCATTTAGATAATAGTCTGCTTTCCCCCCTTTTTTGCCACCAAAATGGATAACCTCACATTTATCCACATTATACTGCATCTGCCAAACATTTGCCCACTCACCGCCAGCCTATCCAAGTCACCTTGCAGTCTCCTAGCAATCCTCCTCACAACCTAACACTGCCCCCCAGCTAGTGTCATATCCGCAAACTTGGGAGATATTGCCTTCAGATTCCCTCATCCAGATCATTAATATATATTGTAAATGCTGCGGGGTCCCCAGTACTGAGCCTTGCGGTACCCCACTAGTCACTGCCTGCCATTGTGAAAAGGACCCGTTTACTCCTAACCTTTGCTTCCGTTTGGCCCACCAGTTCTCTATCCCATCATCTTACTTGAACCCCCAATATCCTTGTGCTTTAAGTTTTGTATACCTATCTCTTATGGTGGACCCCTATGTTTCCCCGAGCCTTCTGGAAGTCCCCCCCAATACACCACATCCCCACTGGTTCTTCTTCTCTCCACCCTATCCCACGCTACTAGTTGTAACAATTCTCGAAGAATTCTATAAGATTCGTCTAGACATGATTTACCTTTCGTAAAATCCATGCTGACCCTTTGTCCAATGATTTCACACCACTTTCAAATGTGCTGCTTTCCCCCCCATCTTATACAACTACTCGATGCAGTTTCCACACTACCGATGGTTAGACTTACCTGGTCTTAAATTTTCCCCATTTTTCTCTCTCCCTCCC
>NW_026575921.1:5000-24681 GCF_028641065.1 Leucoraja erinaceus | reverse complement strand
ACCTGAAGCGCCCCATTACTGTCACCTGTGACGGCTCGCGATTCGGGCTCGGTGCAGCCTGCCTACAGTCCACTGCCGATGGCTCCATGCTCACTGTCTCCTATGCCTCCCGTACCATGACCGACACCGAACAACGCTACGCTCAGATCGACAAGGAGCTGCTTGCTGTCGTTTTCGCCTGCTCTAAGTTCAAAGACTTTCTTATCGGGAACTCTTTCACGGTTAAGACTGTCCAGCAGCCACTGGTGACTATCCTGAACAAGCCGATCCATGTCGTACCTGCCAGGCTGCAACGCATGATGATGCAGCTCCAGCGAGCAGCCCTGAGTACCCACAGAGTAACGGACTTGCTGAGCGGGCTGTCCGGAGTGCCAAGCTGTTGATGGAGCAAGCGCGCCTGGCGAATTCCGACTTTTACCTCGACCTCCTGAACCTGAGGAACATTTCCAGGGACGCAGCCCTGGGATCTCCTGCCCAGCGGCTGATGTCCAGAACGACTAGACCACCGATTCCGATTGCTCAACATCAGCTGCTGCCTCGAGTGATGGAGCCTGCATCCGTCCAGACGCACATTCAGGAAAAGCACGACATCCAACGATGGTCACATGATAGATCGTGCAAACCACTCAAGCCTCTGCTGCCTGGACAGGCCGTTGGTCTACAGACTGAATCAGAATCAGAATCAGAATGCTTTAATGTCATTGCATCTGTCATACAACGAGATTACTGTGTCTCTCCATTTAAAAGAACTTCAAACATTCACATACTCATACTTTTTACACTCCCTCCCTCCCTCCCCAAGCCCACCCATGGATTCACATTTACATAAATTAACACTCTCCCACTCCCCCCTCCTTCCCCATAACCCGCTCCCGAGACAGAGTTCAGTTCCAAGATTGCTGATGGGTAAAAGCTGTTCTTGAGTCTGGCAGTGCGTGACTTTAGCGACTTGTACCTTTTTCCTGAGGGCAGCAGTGTGAAAAGGTGGTGACAAGGATGTGTAATGTCTTTCACGCTATTACAGGTCCTGCTGTGGCAACTGGAGTGGTCAATGTCCTCCAGAGTGGGCAGGGGGACTGCTAGTGGATATTCCCGTCTGGCCACCGTGGTTGGCGTTGCCGACGCTCCTCGTTCGTTTCTTGTGAACTTTGAAGGGACTTTTTACAGCAGAAGTCGTCAGCACCTGCTTGCAGTACAGCAGCCGCTCCCGCAGGCAGCGGGACCCTACGCTCCGCCGCTGCAGTTCCAGCCGTCCGCTGCTGATCCCGTTACCGGCCCCTGCATGCCCCAGACCCCTCGCCTGCTTTGTTCACCACCGCGTGGGACGCCTGTTGCTAACCATTTTCCAACCCCTCCTGCACGTTTGTCACCCCTGCCGTTTTCTGTTTCTCCTACGGCTTCGTCGCCTCCGGGTTTGCCGGAGTCCTCTGGTCTTTCTGGTGAGGGGGGGAAGGGTTGGTCCATACACGCTCGGGCCGTGTCAGCAAGCCGCCTGTTCGGTGTGGTGATTTTGTTTAATTTTGTTGCCAATGGTTATCCACCATGTTTAATCTTCTAAGGGGAAGGATGTAGATGGTTTATGCATGCAACCAATCATATAGCTACCTAAATGTTATCTAAATGGTGGCCGATTGGGAAAGGGGGAGATGCAGCGAGACCTGGGTGTCATGGTACACCAGTCATTGAAGGTAGGCATGCAGGTGCAGCAGGCAGTAAAGAAAGCGAATGGTATGTTAGCTTTCATTGCAAAGGGATTTGAGTATAGGAGCAGAGAGGTTCTACTGCAGTTGTACAGGGTCTTGGTGAGACCACACCTGGAGTATTGCGTACAGTTTTGGTCTCCAAATCTGAGGAAGGACATTATTGCCATAGAGGGAGTGCAGAGACGGTTCACCAGACTGATTCCTGGGATGTCAGGACTGTCTTATGAAGAAAGACTCGATAGACTTGGTTTATACTCTCTAGAATTTAGAAGATTGAGAGGGGATCTTATAGAAACTTACAAAATTCTTAAGGGGTTGGACAGGCTAGATGCAGGAAGATTGTTCCCGATGTTGGGGAAGTCCAGGACAAGGGGTCACAGCTTAAGGATAAGGGGGAAATCCTTTAAAACCGAGATGAGAAGAACTTTTTTCACACAGAGAGTGGTGAATCTCTGGAACTCGCTGCAACAGAGGGTAGTTGAGGCCAGTTCATTGGCTATATTTAAGAGGGAGTTAGATGTGCCCGCATTAAGTATCATTTATAATAACGCCTGCTTCTCCTTCTGCGCAGTACAGTAGCAGACTGGAGTCAGTGACTACTCGTGTATCGTTTAACTCTGTATCCTTATTAAAGACTGTTATAAAGTTACACGTGTGTAATGTCTCATTTACACTTCCTAAACTCCAAAGACGCACAGGTTTGGAGATATACAAATGTAAATGTAAATTGTCCCCAGTGTGTGTAGGACATGGATAATGTGTGGGGATCGCTTGTCCGTGCGGACGCGCACTGTTCCCTTTCGAGACACTTTTCTCCAGATATGCTGTCTGTCACGTGGGTTACTCCAGCATTTTGTGTCTACATTAGAAGGTTTTCGAGTGTTTGAAAGGGGTTTCGAGGGGTTTGGAGTGGTTTACCTGTGTCTAGAGGGCTTTACATGGGTTTAGAGCGGTTAAGAGTGGTATAGAGGGCATAAGAGGTGTTTTGAAAAGGGTAGAGGGGGTTAGAGGGGGTTACAGGCGGTTAGAGGGTTTTAAGCGCTTTAAAGGGTAGGCGTGTTTTGAGGGATTCAGTGGGGCTTAGAGAGGGTTCAAAGGGGTTTGGAGGAGTTTAGAGGGGTTTCGTATGATTAAGGGTTTTAAAGGGGTTTCGAAGGATTTCGAGGGGGTTAGAGGGGATTAGAGAGTGTTAGAAGGGTTACTGGGTTTAGAGGGGTTCAGGGGGCTTTAGAGATGTTTAAAGGGTTTTCGAGGGGTTTAGAGGGGTTTCGAGTAATTTAGATTGGTTTGGAGGGGTATAGATGAGGTATAGAGGTGTTGGGGGGGTTCAGATGGGTTTTGTGGGGTTTAGGTGGATTTCGATCGGTTTAAAGTGGGTTAGAGGGGTTTAAAGGGGTTTAGAGGGGTTTTGATGGGTTTAGAGGGGTTTGGAGGTTTAGGGGACTTGATGAGCTGAGAGGGACAGAGGAGGGGTTTAGTGGGGCTCAGAGGTTCTGGAGGTGTTTAGAAAGAGTTAGAGGGATTTCGATGGGTATCAAGAGGTTTAGAGCGGTTTAGAGAGGTTTAGAGTGCGTTGGATGGGTTAGTATGGTTTAGAGGTGTTTCGGTGAATTTAGAGGAGTTTAGAGGGCATTAGAGATGCTTATAGTGCTTTACAGGGGGTTAGAGTGGTTTAGTGGGGGTTAGAGCGGTGCAGAGAGGTTTAAATTGGCTTAGGCATGTACAGAAGGGTCCAGAGGGGCATAGGTTGGCTTAGAAGGGTTTAGAGGGGTTCAGAGGAGTTTCTTATGAGTTAAAGGGGTTTCGAAGTGTTTCGAGTGGGTTGGAGATGATCAGAACGTGTTAGAAGTGTTTAGATGGGTTTCGATGGGTTTAGAGGGGTTTTGTGGGCTTTAGAATTGTTTAGATGGCTTTAGAAGGGTTTAGAGTGCTTTCGATGGGTTTGGAGGAGTGTAGAATTGTTTAGAGATGTATAGTGATTTCAGATGGTTTTAGAAAGGTTTGGAGGGGTTTTGATGGGTTCGAATGGGGTTTAGAGGGGTTTAGCTGGGTGTGGAGTGGTTTTGAGTGGTTTATTTATAGGGGTTTAGTGTGGTTCAGAGGGGTTAGAGGAGATAGAAGGTTTTAGATGAATTTAGAGACCTTTACAGGTTTTTGAGGCGTTTAGAGAGTTTCTAAGTGGTTTAGAGGGGTTAGATGTGTTTAGACTTGTTTAGAGGGCGTTAGAGGTGTATGGAGGTGATTAGAGAGTTATAGATGGGTTTGGAGAGCTTTAGAGGGGTTTACAGGTGTTTAGAGGGGATTAGGATGGTTTAAAGTGGCTTAGTGGGGTGTTGCGGTTTTTAGAACATATATTGGTTAGAGGGTGTTAGGGGAGGTGGGTTCGAGGGGTTTAGAGGGGTTCCGGTGGGTTTAAAGGGGTTTAGAGGGCTTTAGCGTGGTTTATAGGTGATTAGAGGGCTTTAGAGTGGTGTAGAACGGTTAAGGCAGGTTTAGAGGTGTTAAGAGGGGTTTAGAAGTGGCAGCGGGGGGTTAGAATGGGTTAGAGGGGTTCAGATGGGTTTAGAAGGATATAGAGGGGTTTGTAGGCAGTTAGAGGGGCTTAGAGGGGTGTGGAGAAGTTTAAATGGGCTTAGACGCATATAGAGGTGTTCAGATGGGCTTAGAGGGGCTTGGAAGGGTTTAAAGCGGTTTAGAGGGGTTTCGAGGGGTTTTGAGAGGTTTAGAGGGTTTAGAGGGGTTTGGATGGGTGAAGAGATGTATCACCCCACTGGATCGACATGGTTTCAACTCCGTTTCTCCCTTTCGCTGTAATCCTGCTGCTCAACGCTCTGACAGTCCGGCACATTTTAGTGGCCAGTCGGGTCCGTAAGGGGCTGAGGGGTGAGAGCAAGGGGGAGAACCGCAGTGACCCGGAGATGGAGAGCAGGAGGCGGTCTATGCTTTTACTCTTCGCCATCTCCGGCAGTTTCATCCTCCTGTGGTTGACGTATGTTGTAGAATTCGTCTATTATCAGATCACAGGAATTGGAGCTGATGGGAATGATTCTCAATATATCTTTAGCGACGTCGGGTATTTACTGAGGACTCTCAGCTGCTGCACCAACACATTTATTTACGCGGTGACCCAGTCCAAGTTCAGGCAGCAGTTGAAGAGCGCGGTGAAATATCCGCTCACCTCAGTGCTTCGGCTCATTAATATACCCGCGCCCCGAGCGCATCCATCCCAGAGGTGGCCGCAGTCTCCCCGCTCCGGGCTCCGGCTCCAGACATTCAGCGCCGGAGCCATGAGAGAGGAGCTGGCCAAAGTTCACTGGAAAGATACCCTAGCACGGATGAGAGTGCAAGAATAATGGCAGGTGTTTCTGGGAATAATACAGAAGGTGCAGGATCAGTTCCTTCCAAAGGGGAAGTAAGATTCCAAGCGGAGTAACTAAGGGGCGACCGTGGCTGACAAGGGAAGTAAGGGACCGTATAAAAATAAAATAGAAGAAATGCAACGTAACAAAGGTGAGCGGGAAGCCAGATAATTGGGTAATGCAATAGAAAATAACTAAAAAGACAGTACGGGGAGAAAGGATGAGGTACGAAGGTAAGCTCGCCAAGAACATAAAGGAGGACAGTAACAGCTGCTTTAGGTATCTGAAGAGGAAAACATTGGTTCAGACCAAAGTTGGACCCATGAAGACAGAAAAAGGTGTATTTATTATGAGGAAAAAGGAAATGGCAGAGTTGAACAGGTACTTTGGATCCGTCTTCACTAAGGAGAACACAAACAATCTTCCTGATGTACTAGTAGCCAGAGGATGTGGGGTGACGGAGAAACTGAAGGAAATCCACATTATGCAGGAAATTATGTAAGTAAGTATGTAAGTAAGTTTATTGGCAAAGTATTCACATACAAGGCATTTGCCTTGGTGCTCCGCCCACAAGTAACAACATGACATACAGTGACAGATACGAATGATTCAGAAAACACGAACCATTAATAATAATGAAACATTAATGATAAAACACCATTGATCAAGCATGTGAACCAACAAAATACCAGATCAAAGGGAGATGTTTGGCTGTTGAGTAGAGCAACTACTCGTGGATGAAAACTGTTTTTATGTCTGGCTGTGGCAGCTATGACAGTCCGCAGTCACCTTCCAGACGGAAGTGATTCAAAGAGGTTGTGGCCAGGGTGAGAGGGGTCAGAGATGATCTTGCCCGCTCGATTCCTGGCCCTTGCAGTGCACAGTTCATCAACGGAGGGAAGGTTGCAGCCAATAACCTTATCTGCTGATCGGACGATTCGCTGCAGCCTCCAGATGTCGTGCTTGGTGGCTGAGCCAAACCAGACCACGATGGAGAAGGTGAGAACAGACTCTACGATGGCCGTGTAGAATTGAACCAGAATTGCCTGCGACGGATTGTGCGTCCTCAGCTGCCGCAGGAAATACATCTTCGGTTGTGCCCTTTTGTCTGTGGAGTCGATGGTCGCCCCCACTTAAGGTTCTTGTAGATGACGGTTCCCAGGAACTTAAAATATTCCACAGGTGTGACTGTGGTGTTGTTGATGATGAGTGGAGTGTGGGGAGGGCGAGCTTTTCTAAAGTCTACAATCGTTTCCACTGTCTTAAGAGCATAGAGCTCTAGGTTGTTGCTATGGCACCAGGACTTCCTGTCTGTAGGCAGATTCCACCCCGTCCTGGAGCAGTCAAATCAGGGTTGTGTCTTCCGCAAACTTGAGAAGCTTGACAGAGGTGGCTATGGAGGTGCAGTCGTTGGTGTAGAGGGAGTAGAGGAGTGGAGATAGTACGCAGCCTTGCGGTGATCCTATGCTGAGCGTTTGCATGTTCGAGGTGTGCTTTCCCAACCTCACATGCTGCTTTTTGTTTGTCAGGAAGTTGGTGATCCACTGACAGAGGGGTTCAGGCACAGTCAACTCGGAGTTTGGAGTGTAGTTGCTCTGGCACAATGGTGTTGCAGATCGAAGATCAACAAACAGCGTCCTCGCATAGGTTCGCTGGCGGTTTAGGTGCTGTAGGATGAAGTGCAGGCCCAGGTTGACTGCATGATCCACAGATCTATTGGCTCGATATCAGATGGTCCAGCAGTACCTTCCGCCCACAAACCAGTACCTTCGGCCCACAACACTCATACTAGCGCAACAGAATGTGCCCCCCCCCCCCCCCCCCCCCTGGCCAGCAATATTGGAATTGGTGCAGAGGTGGAATGTTGTGTTGGGTGTCCAGCCCTCCCGTGTGCTGGACCCTCTGATAACTGCAGAGGGTCCAGCAGGGTGTTTGTGATATATTTCAGGTGGCCAGCACAAGCTTTTCGAGTGTCTTCGTGACTACAGAAGTCAGTGCGACAGGCATGTAGTCATTAAGGCAAGTAATCCTTGCCTTTTTGGGTACAGAGACAATAGTGGATACTTTGACGCAGGCGGGGACAGTACGTGTTAGCAGGGACAGGTTAAACATTTCTGTATAGACTGTTGTCAGTTGTTTGGCACAGAGCTGAAGAGTAGAGAGGGAAACATTGTCCACACATTACTAGGATGTTGCCTGGGTTTCAGCAACTAAGTTACAGAGAAAGGTTGAACAAGTTAGGGCTTTATTCTTTGGAGCGCAGAAGGTTAAGGGGGGACTTGATTGAGGTCTTTAAAATGATGAGAGGGATAGACAGAGTTGATGTAGATAAGCTTTTCCCACTGAGAGTAGGGAAGATTTAAACCAGGGGACATGACTTGAGAATTAAGGGGCAGAAGTTTAGGGGTAACATGAGGGGGAACTTCTTTACTCAGAGAGTGGTGGCTGTGTGGAATGATCTTCCAGTGAAGGAGGTGGAGGCAGGTTCGTTTTTATAATTTTAAAATAAATAGTAAGATTAAACGAGAACTTACCAGTTCGAAGTTTGCTCGTTATTTTATGAGGAGTAAGTTGAGGGAATACGTGAAGAACCCTGCCAGGCCGCATGCGTGTTTCTTCAAAGCAGCGGTGTGAAATCACAGATAACTGTAATGACTAAACATAGTAAGATTAGAGAAGAGATACCAGTTGAGTATATGATCATGGGTGGGAGCGGAGGGCACGTATTCCCTCAACGTACTCCTCATAAAATAACGAGCAAACTTCGAACTGGTAAGTTCTCGTTTAATCTTACTATTTATTTTAAAATTATAAAAACGAACCTTCGGAGTCACGTGAGTGACTACGTGAAGATTTCAAAGCTCTGTGATTTCATGCCATGGAAACGAGTCGATGCATCACATCTGCCTTAATGACTGTAGGAGGAATTGTGTCAACATAATTTAGACATGAATCTGACATTGAAATCCATGAAATTTATTAACACAAAATTATAGCCCAACATCACAGAAGGCTCGACGTGAGGTTCGATCGTCCAGCGCCGGGGAGTTGACATCCCCCCGATGCGGGACCTTGATCGCCTCGGAGGGCCAAAACGCCGCTGGCTATGGGAGTCAAGATCATCCCATCAACGGGGGCTCCAGGCCCCCGACCTCAGAAGAACAAAGGGAAGAGACTTCAACTTTATTTCGCCTTCCGTCACAATGAGGAATGTGAGGGGGGCCACTGCGGTGGATGTTTATGTGAAAATGTGTTTTGGGTGATCTGTTGCTTTTTATTTATATGACTGACTTGGCAAATGAAATTCCTTGTATGTTGCAAAACATACTTGGCAAATAAAGTACTATTCTGATTCTAATTCGTCCCTGCCTTCTCCCCATATCCCCTGACTCCGCTATCTTTGGGAGCCCTATCTAGCTCTCTCTTGAAAGTATCCGGAGAACCGGCCTCCACCTGAGGCAGAGAATTCCACAGACTCACAACTTTGTGAAAAAGTGTTTCCTCCTCTCCGTTCTCAAACTGTGGCCCCTGGTTCTGGATTCCCCAACACCGGGAACATATTCCCTGCCTCTAGCGTGTCCAAACCCTTAATAATCTTACGTGTCCTTGGCACGCAAATTACACCACCTCGTTGTCGCGTTGAGGCGCACGGACATCGTGTGGCCGCGCGGGGCCGGTTCAACTGAGAATCGTGGAGGGGAATGGAGTTGTGCGCGATATCACACGGAGCTCCGATATTTTGTAGTGAACGAAATCTTCGCGCGCCAACTTCGTTGCGTAACTGACGGCCAATGTGGGACAGGCCCAAGACCCTGGCGCGACGCAACTCTCACCTCTAACAGCAGCAGCAGGAGGCAAACGATCGCCGAACTTGGTCTGGGGCTCACGGCCGCTGCGGTCCGGATCTACTCCCAACAAAGGGCCAACAACATTGAAGATGGACACAAAATGCTGGAGTAACTCAGCGGGACCAGCAGCATCTCTGGAGAGAAGCAATGGGTGAGGTTTCGGGTCAAGACCCTTCTATCAGTCTCGACCCGAAACATCACCCATTGCTTCTCCCCAGAGATGCTGCCGGTCCCGCTGAGTGACTGCAGCATTTTGTGTCCATCTTCCTCCAGACGGCTGCGGGGCGTATGAAGTCGCGCGCGACCTTCGCGGGACCGTCGCGCCTCAACGCGACCACGAGGTCGCGTAATTAGCATGCCAAGGACACGTAAGTGGGACAGGGGCTAAAGGGAAACAAGGGAGGCTGGACCCATATATTTGAAATGTCAGCCTTATTCTCAAATCTTGGCACAGCTTCAGTACAGCTGCCCATTCCGGAAGGACAACTAACTACATTTTGTTTTCAAATGACTTCCATCTTGGTTCCAGAATGGGCATCCGTCTGTGAACTAAAACAAGCTTGTAAGACTTGGATGAAAGCCACTACCTTGTCCTTAGCTGGGACAGGCAGTTCAGACAGATATCTAATATGGTACTGTGCCCAGACTATACATCTCTATGTTAATACATTGTTAATACATTGTTTCAATGATTAGTATAAACCAAGCTTCTAAGATTTTCCCAGAATTTATATTGCTGGGAAAATTATCTTTTAAATTTGACTGCTTTCTGTTTTTCACCAAATCTCCTTTTTTAATTTATGGACCAAATTAAATTCTTTCACAGTGAGGTCAGGATAAACTTGCTTTATTTGTTACGTAAGGCACAAATGCGTCAAAACTTTCTTTAGAAAAACACTTTCAAATGCCTTAGAAGAAACTGCAGATGCTGGAAAATTGAAGAGAGACAAAAATGATGGAGAAACTCAGCAGGTGAGGCAGCATCTATGGAGCAAAGGAAATAGGCAATGTTTCGGGTCGAAACCCTTCTTCAGACTGATGTGAGGCTGGGGGAGGCGGGAAGAAGAAAGGAAGAGGTGGAGCCAGTGTGCAGAGGGAGAGCTGGGAAGGGGAGGAGAAAGTAGGGACCTCCTTAAATTTGAGAAGTCAATGTTCATACCGTTGGGGTGCAAACTGCCCAAGCAGAATATGAGGTACTGCTTCTCCAGTTGACGGTGGTCCTCACTCTGGCCATGGAGGAGGCCCAGGACAGAAAAGTCGGATTCGGAATGGGAGGGGTAGTTGAAGTGCTGATCCACCGGGAGATCAGGTTGGTTATTGTGGACCGAGCGGAGGTGTTTGGTGTGTGTGCATGAGAGTGTGTGTGTGGTGTGTGAGTGCGTGTGAGTGCGTGAGAGAGAGAGAGAGAGCAAGAGACAGAGGGAGTGTGTGAGAGAGAGAGAGAGAGAGAGAGGGAGTGTGTGTGTGAGAGAGAGAGAGAGAGTGTGTGAGAGAGAGCAAGAGAGAGGGAGTGTGTGAGAGAGAGAGAGAGAGAGAGAGAATGTGAGAGAGAGAGAGAGAGAGTGAAGAGAGAGAGGGAGTGTGAGAGAGGGACAGAGAGAGGGAGTGTAAGAGAGGGAGCGAGAGAGGGAGTGTGGGAGAGAGAGGAGGGGGGCACAAGAGGGTGGAGTGGAGAGAATTTGTGAATGAGTGAGGGGGAGAGTGTGGGGAGAGTGGAATGTAAATGTGCAGCTTTAAGAGACATTTGTCAGGTAGCATTTGGAGTATTGCATACAGTTCTGGTCACTCGATTACAGGACTGATGTGGAGGCTTTGGGGACGGTGCAGAGATGGTTAACCAGAATGGTTTAAAAACAAGGAACTGCAGATGCTGGTTTACAAATAAGGACACAAAGTGCTGGAGTAACTCAGCGGGACAGGCAGCATCTCTGGAGAGAAGGTATGTGTGACTGAAGACACAACCCAAAATGTTACCCATTCCTTCCAGCATTTTGTGTTTATCTAAACAGCGCCTATCTATCCACGTGGCGGTGTGCCAGCAGGCTGGAGGAGCGGGCAAAGGCCTTGCCACAGAGCGGGCAGGTGAAGGGGCGCTGGCCGGTGTGGACTCGCCGGTGCTCCAGCAGGTGGTCAAGGCGGGTGAAGCCCTTACCACAGGACGGGCAGGGGAAGGGACGCTCACCGTGTGGGTACGCCGGTGCTGCCACAGGCTGGACATGCGGGTGAAACCCTTGCCACACTCAGCGCACACAAAGGGTCTCTCTCTCAGTGTGTATCCGCTGGTGCTCCCGCAGCCCCCGTGCTCTCTTGTCACAGTGGGAGCAGCTGCTCGCCGACGTGGGTCCGCCGGTGCTGCCGCAACCCCCGCGAGCTGTCAAACTGCTCACCACAGTACGGGCAGTCGTAGGGCGGGCCACTGGTGTGCACGTGCTGGTGAGACAGGGCGTGGGAGGCCATGGCAAAGTGCTCTCCACACACCGGGCTGGGGACGGGACGGTCGCCGGCGTGCACCCGCTGGTGGGACAGCAGCCGGGTGGAGTTGGTGAAGCCCTTGCCGCACTGGGCGCAGGTGTAGGGGCGCTCGCCGGTGTGGGTGCGCTGGTGCTGCTGCAGGCTGCTGGAGTGGGTGAAGCCCTTGCCGCACTGGGCACAGGTGTAGGGGCGCTCGCCGGTGTGGGTGCGCTGGTGCACTGCAGGCTGCTGGACTGGGTGAAGCTCTTGCCGCACTGGGCGCAGGTGTAGGGACGCTCGCCGGTGTGGGTGCGCTGGTGCACCAGCAGGTGGCTGGACTGGGTGAAGCCCTTGCCGCACTGGGCGCAGGTGTAGGGGCGCTCGCCGGTGTGGGTGCGCTGGTGCCTCAGCAGGCTGCTGGATTGGGTGAAGCCCTTTCCGCAGTCGCTGCAGGTGAAGGGCCGCTCCCCGGTATGCAACCGCCTGTGCAACTTCAAGTGCGTGGACGACTTGAAGCCTTTGCCGCACTGGGCGCAGGTGTAGGGGCGCTCACCGGTGTGGGTGCGCTGGTGCACCAGCAGGTGACTAGACTGGGTGAAGCCCTTGCCGCACTGGGCGCAGGTGTAGGGGCGCTCGCCGGTGTGGGTGCGCTGGTGCCTCAGCAAGTTGCTGGAGTGGGTGAAGCCCTTGCCGCACTGGGCGCAGGTTTTGGGGTGCTCGCCAGTGTGGGTGCGCTGGTGCACCAGCAGGCCGCTGGACTGGGTGAAGCCCTTGCCGCAGTCGCTGCATGTGTAGGGACGTTCCCCGGTGTGCACGCGCCTGTGCACCTTCAGTTCCTTGGACGACTTGAAGCCTTTGCCGCAGTCGGGGCAGGTGAAGGGCCGCTCACTGCTGTGCACCCGCTGGTGCTCCCGCAGCCCCGACAACTGGGTAAAGCTCTCGCCACATGTGGAGCAGCCATAGGGCTTCTCGCCCGTGTGCACCCGCCGGTGGGCCTTCAGCACATCCGCCCTCTTGAAGCTCTTGCCGCACTCTATGCAGTTGAAGGGGCGTTCTATCGTGTGCTCCCGACGGTGGGTCTCCAGCCGGCTCGGGCTCTGCCAGGCCTTGCCACATACGTCGCACTCATAACGCTTCTCCTTGTTGTGCCCCGTCATGTGGTCCTCTATCGAAGATCAGCCCTTGAAGCCCGGCCCGCACACCGAGCAGATGGGGGGCTCACCGGCACCCTGGCCGCCCTCAATGGCCGCTCACGTTCCCGTCTCTCCGTCCACAGCAACGGCTCCTAAACCCTGCAGGAGGGGAACACAGAGGATCAACAAGCTGGCAAACAGGACATTCCTAGCACATATTGGGGGCGTTTATGGCGGAGGAAACCGTTATATAATTCTGCGCTGCACACTGGCGCAGCGGTACAGTTGTAAATTAATCGGCCTCCACAAAATAACTAAATTGTCCCCAATGTGCGTGGGATAGTGCTAGTGTACGGGGTGATCGCTGGTCGGCGCAGACCGACCATGGGCCGAAAGGCCTGTTGTTTCCGCACTGCATCTCTAAACTGAACTAAACCAAAGAAGGGTGTCGACCCAAAACGTCACCCATTCCTCTCTCCACAGATGCTGCCTGACCTGCTGAGTTACTCCAGCACTTTGTGTCTATCTTCTCCACAGATGCTGCCTGACCCGCTGAGTTACTCCAGCACTTTGTGTCTATCTTCTCCACAGATGCTGCCTGACCCGCTGAGTTACTCCAGCACTTTGTCATAGAGTCATGGAATGATACAGTGTTGGAAACAGGGCCCTTCGGCCCAACTCGTACCCGCACTCCTAGATCCCTCGGCTCTACACATTCCGCAAGGCTCAGAGTTCAGAGTCCTAATGAGACCACACCTGGAGTATTGTGTGCAGTTTTGGTCCCCTAATTTGAGGAAGGACATTCTTGCTATTGAGGGAGAGCAGCGTAGGTTCACCAGGTTAATTCCCGGGATGTGGGGGACTGTCATATGCTGAGAGAATGGAGCGGCTGGGCTTGTACACTCTGGAGTTTAGAAGGATGAGATGGGATCCTATTGAACCATATAAGATTGTTAAGGGTTTGGACACGCTAGAGGCAGGAAACATGTTCCCGATGTTGGGGGAGTCCAGAACCGGGGGCCACACAGTTTAAGAATAAGGGGTAAGCCATTCAGAACAGAGACAAGGAAACACTTTTTCTCACAGAGAGTTGTGAGTGTGGAATTCTCTGCCTCAGAGGGCGGTGGAGGCCGGTTCAGTGGATACATTTAAGAGAGAGCTAGATGGGGCTCTTAAAGATTCTGGAGTCAAGGGATATGGGGAGAAGGCGGGAACGGGGTACTGATTATGGATGATCAGCCATGATCATATTGAATGGCGGTGCTGGCTCAAAGGGCCGAATGGCCTATACCTGCACATATTGTCCTTTGTCTATTGCCCCAGCGCCCCGCCATTCACAGTGAAGATCCTGCCCTGGTTTGACTTCCTAAACTGCAACACCCTCCCCACCCCCAAACAATGTGACCTCCTCCCTGTGGCTCCCTACCCCTTACCTTTCCTGCCGACTGCTCCTTACCCCTCCTCCCCACCCCCAAACAATGTGAACCCACCCCCACCAGGCTCCCTGCCCCCTTCCATGACTAACTTGACCCGTCTCCCTCCCCCCCCCCCCCCCCCCCATCATCCCCATCGTCCCCCAGTCTCTCTCCCCCCCCCCCCCCCCCTCTCTCTCCTCTCTCTCCCTCCCCTCTCCCCCTCTCTCTCTCTCGCCCCCTCCAGGAGTACTATTCATTCCTGCCCCTCTCAGCCCCCACCTGTCAGGAATCTATCTGGCGAGGATTTCTTGGAGGAACTCCCCCCCCCCCCTCTCTCCCTCCCTCTCTCTCTCCTCCCCTCTCTCTCTCTCTCCCCCTCCCTCTCCCTCTCTCTCTCTCTCCCTCTCTCTCTCTCTCTCTCTCTCTCTCTCTCTCTCTCTGTCTCTCTCTCTCTCTCCCTCTCTCTCTCCTCTCTCTCTCTCCCTCTCTCTCTCTCTTTCTCTCTCCCTCCCTCTCTTTCTCTCTCCCTCTCTCTCTCTCTCTCTCTCTCAAAGATCTTATCTCGAAGCTCCCCCTCTCTCTCCCTCTCACCCCTCTCCCCGCTGCCTCTCTCTCTCTCCTCTCCCCCCTCCCCTCCCCTCTCCCGGCCCCTCCCTCCCCGCCCCCGGGCCCCTCCTCCCTCTCTCCCCCGCCCCCGCCTCTCCCGCTGCCCCTCACTCTCTCTCCCCGCTGCGCCCCCGCACTCTCTCTCTCCTCTCCCCTCTCCCCGCCCCCCGCACTCCCCGCACTCTCCCCCTCTCTCCCCCGCTGCCCCGGGCCCCCGCCCTCTCTCTCCCCGCTCCCCGGGCCCCGCACTCTCCCTCTCCCCCTCCCCCCGCCCCCCCCGCTCCCCGCTCTCTCCCCGCTGCCCCGGGCCCCACACTCCCTCTCCCCGCTCCCCCCTCTCTCCCCGCCCCGGGCCCCGCACTCTCTCTCTCCCCGCTGCCCCGGGCCCCGCACTCTCTCTCCCCGCTCCTCCGGATCCCGCACTCTCTTTGGCCGCTGCGGAAGCAATCTTTGGCCGGAAGCAAGGAGGCGGGAGCAAGATGGCGGAGTCAGGTTGCTAAAATGTGTCCTATAATCGCCCATGAATCCGCCCATGAGCGGACCTCACGTTTGCGTGAGAGTAACCCATCTTTGCTTCGCTATAAGATCTTTGCTCACCGTCCAGTGCGGATCGGCTCCATCTTGGCCGCGACAGATGCGTCATTTCCGGGCTGAGTGAGGCCGCCCCGCAGAGTGCGGGGCAAAGGGCGTCCGGGGCGGCGACGTCATTTCCGGGCTAGGGCCGCCCCGCTCGAAGATTCTCGAGAGGGGGAGGGAGAGAGAGGGGGCATGAGCCCGGAAATGACGTCGCGCACAGCCCCGGCCCGGAGCAGGTTGCAGAGACGTGGCGCCGAGGGCCCAAGATGGAGAGAGAGACGGAGAGAGAGAGAGGGAGATAGAGAGAGAGAGAGAGAGAGAGAGAGACGAGAGAGAGAGAGGAGAGAGAGAGAGAGAGAGAGAGAGATAGATAGATCGATACAGAGAAGGAGAGAGAGAAAGATGGTGTGAGGAGAGAGAGGTAGACTCCCACTGTCCCCTCCCTCACTCTCCCCCATCCTCCCTCCTCTCTCTCCTCTCACACACACAGTGAAGTTTCCTCCCCACTCTCCTGTCGGGTTAAAGAGAGTGTGTGAAGTTTATTAATGATGATATTTATCAGCGGGTGGTGAATCTGTGGGATTCGTTGCCACAGACGGCGGTGACCCAAAGATCGTAGAGGGACAAGATAGACCACTCCTTCGAAATTCAATGGGCTGACGTGTAGTACGCAACGGAACGTCACGGCCGCCATTTGTTACAGCGACACTCGACTTCCGGTATTCCACCCGCTGTGATTCAAAGCAAAGATTATAGAGCTCCGCTATAATCTTTGATCCAAAGCAAAGATCCTCAAGTATCTTGTAGCGGGAACAGACCCCTCCTTTGTGTAGTTTCCCTTGCATTGTATTGCTTTAACACACACTGCAAAAAATTAAATTTAACGTATATATATTTAATATATTTATATGAATGTGTGTCTGTGTGTGAGAGGCAAGTTAGAGATAATAGTTTATTCTCATGTATCAGAAGCAACTTTGATTTAAATCATCACTATTAATTTATTTGTCTTGTAAGATGATATACATAAACCATAAAGGCAATTATATATATAATTATATAGTAATAATAAATATATGCATATATATATATTTATACACACACATATATACACACACACACAAATACACATACATATACACATATACATTTATATACATACATATATACACATATATAAACATATATATATATATATATATATATATATATATATACACATACGTATATACACACATATACATGCATATATACACATACATGCATATATACACATACATATATATTTATATATATTATCATTTTCCAACGATCAATAGATTTACGATCAGCTCCTGTGGATTGGAGGATAGCTAATGCTATCCCACTTTTCAAGAAAGGAGCGTGAGAGAAAACGGAAAATTACAGACCAGTTAGCCCGACTTTGGTGGTGTGAAAGATGCTGGAGTCAATTATTAAAGATGCAATAATGGGGCATTTGGATAGCAGTAAAAGGATCTGTCCAAGTCAACATGGATTTATGAAAGGAAAATCATGTTTGACTAATCTTCTGGATTTTTTTGCCACAAGGCTTGGTGTTGGGGCTGCAACTGTTTACCATATATATTAATGATTTTGAAAAGGGAATTAGGAGCAAAACTAATGCATACATACCTACATATGTACCCATGCGCTGCTGTGACCCGAGCCCCGGAGATTCGGAGGCTCCAACCGCAGGCCTGGCAGACAGTAATATCGGAGCCTGCGGGTCCCTGCTGGGAGACCGCTTTTCGGGGCTTCCGCAACGGCAAATTATTCCGCCCGAGTAGCGGGGTCGAGGATGACCTGGAGCGGGGCCTTACATCATCGCCCGGCGTGGCTTAAATGGCTGCGGCACTTTTCTAGCGCACGCCGGGGGCTCCAACAACCTCTATGAGGTTCAAGTGACAAATAAATTGTATTGTGTATTGTGTATATTTAAATTAATCTGGCAAGTTGGTCAAATAACATGGGCACCTTCTTGCTTTTTTTGCGACATGGATTTTTTAAATGTGAATGTCTCATATCAACACATTTGTGGGTCAACAGTATTTTGTATCAACCCCCACAATTTCAAATAATTCTCAATTGAACTTCTTAAACAGGAAAACAATTTTTATTTACATCATTTTGTGTGGCTGTCAAGGTAGCTGTGTAGACTGTAATTATGAGACTGCCGGGCAGTATCACTGTGAATGGTGGTGGCTGTGTGTTTTAATGCAAGTGTGAAAAGGAGAGTAAATTTAAAGAGACAATGTGAGAACCATCAGGGTTTCATCCAGGAACCAATTTAAAGGCAAGTTTCCATCAATTACAGTATTTTAATTGAAAATCTTACTCTTAATATTCTTCCTAATTAGGCTTTTTGTGTTCCCTCTTGAACCTTGTGTCTCCCAGAGCCTCTGGGGAGGTTCTGGAGATACAATAACCCAATTTTGAGGCAAATAACCATCTTTAAAACTGCCTTTAATTCTACATTCTCCGAGGATGCTGGATGCCGCGACAATCTCTTGCAACATGTACAGAAAGGCAGTCAGCTGCAAAAAGATCAAAGAGAGGAAAGAGTATGGAAGGGAAAGGCTTTTCAGAATCATAATCAGATTTTATTTTCCAAGTATGTTTTGCAATATACGAGGAATTTCATTGGCCAGGTCAGTCATACAATTAAAAGCAACAGCACTCAAAAACACATTTTAATACGGACATTCACCAAAGTGACTCCTACACATTCCTCACTGTGATGGAAGGCGAAATAAAGTTCAAGTCCCTTCCTTTTGTTCTTCCTCGGTCGGGGGCCTCAAGCCCCCCGTTCAAACTCCGTTCAATGGTGAACTCCTCTTGGTCTCCAGGCCTATAGTGCTGCACAAATCACTGCACCACATGCATCTATTTATTCATTTTTCACATGGTTCATATGCAGCTGGATATTAACTTGCTGACATGGAAAGAGATGCAGTGAGCATTCAATAGTTCAGACTTCTGTGCGAATTAAGGGACTGCTTGATGGGCTGAGGGTAATCGAGATTGGCTGATTGTCATTCTTTTGCAAGAACTGATGGAAGTTCTTATGGAAAAGCTGATGAATTGACTACGGGATGAGCTGGTGGGCTCGAGGATTGCTGGATGAGTGTTTTAGAAATATAGAAAATAGGTGCAGGAGGAGGCCATTTGGCACTTCGACCCAACACCGCCATTCATTGTGATCATGGCTGATCAGCCCCAATCGATAACCCATGCCTGCCTTCTCCCCATACCCCTTGATTCCACTAGCCCCTAGAGGTCTATCTAACTCTCTCTTAAATCCACCCAGTGATTTGGCCTCCACTGCCCTCTGTGGCAGGGAATTCCACAAATTCACAACTCTCTGGGTGAAAAAGTTTTTTCTCACCTCAGTCTTAAATGGCCTCCCCTTTGTTCTAAGACTGTGGCCCCTGGTTCTGGACTCGCCCAACATTGGGAACATTTTTCCTGTATCTAGCTTGTTCAGTCCTTTTATTCATTTAGATGTTTCTATAAGATCCCCTTGCATCTAACAAGAGGGTTTTATTGTCATGTAGAACAATTTTCCTGCATCTAGCTTGTCCCAGATAGAACAATTAAATTCTTACTTTCAGCAGCACAACAGAATCTGTAAACATAGTACACTGTAAACAATATGATAAGATCCCCCCTCATCCTTCTAAACTCCAGTGAATACAAGCCTAGTCTTTTAAATCTTTCCTCATGACAGTTCTGTTAGGTTATTTGATGGTTAGGACAGGTTTAGAGGGGTATGGGCCAAATGCAGGCATGTATCGCCATTTGCATTAGTTTTGTGCAGTTAACAAATCACAATTTCACACAATGTACATAAGACGGCAGTTATTTGACAAATACTCTGCAGTTCGGTGCAGGAGATCTTGTCGATGAGTATTCTGGACCCACTGTTGACATCTGAAATTACAGGAGATATCATTTAGGATTAACTAATAAGAAGAAAGATGATCATAACTACATGCCTGAACAATGGATGATATATCACTTAAATGCAATTGTTTTCAGTTGTGTGGAGATCTGTATGTTGAAGATGTATTTTGCCTCTAATATGTCAATTTACCTTAAATGTAGAAGAGCTTATTAAAATCTTCTTACAAAGACCATTAAGTATTTTCTTTCTATCCTCTTTTGGACCCAAGGCATAGCAGAGCTGCCAACTCTCACGAAGAGGTAAGGGAGGGAGAGAGGGAAGGGAGGGAGGGAGATCGAGAGAAGAGAGGGCAGAGAGAGAGAGAGAGAGAAAAGAGGGGAGAGAGAGATCGAAAGAGAGGGGAGACAGAGAGAGGGAGAGGGGGAGAGGGAGATGGGGAGAGAGGGGGAGAAGGGGGAGAGGGAGATGGGGAGGGAGAGGGAGAGGGGAGAAGGGGGAGGGAACGGGGGGGAGAGGGAGAAGGGGGGAGAGGGAGAAGGGGGAGAGGATAGAAGGGGGATAAGGGAGATGGGGGGAGAGGGAGAAGGGGGAGAGGGAGTGGAACGATAGAGACATTATAACGCGCAGCCGTCCCATTCCGACCAAAGATTATAGAGCAGAGCTGC
>NW_026575920.1:20000-24798 GCF_028641065.1 Leucoraja erinaceus | reverse complement strand
GAACGGAGGCGCAGCGCCCGCCCATCTTGTTGCCGTGCCTTGCCCCCGCCCTCTCACTGACCAGGCCAATCACCGTCTGTTGCTAAGGGAGCGGTGGCCAATAAGAGGAATTAATCCGCTCCCGCTCCCGGGCCGGCCAATCAGAGCCTGTTACCAAGGGGCCGGGAGCCAATCACCGGCTGTTACTAAGGGGGTAGCAGCCAATCAAAGGAATAGTCCCACAGCCTCTCACATCTCGGCCAATCAGCGTCTGTTACTAAGAGGCAGACGGCCAATCACAGGAATCAACCCGCACACTCTCACATATCGGCCAATCGGCGCCTGTTACTAAGGGAGCGGTGGCCAATCAGAGAATTTATCCTGCACCCTCTCTCATCCCGGCCAATCAACGTCTGTTGCTAAGGGGGTGGCGGCCAATCACAGGAATCAACCCGCACACTCTCCCTGGACGGCCAATCAGAGCCTGTTACTAAGGGAGTGGCGGCCAATCAAAGGAATTTATCCTGCACCCTCTCACATACCAGCCAATCAACGTCTGTTGCTTTGTAGCCGCCGGCCAATCACAGGAATTAACCCGCACACTCTCCCTGGACGGCCAATCGGCGCTTGTTACTAAGGGAGCGGTGGCCAATCAGAGAATTTATCCTGCACCCTCTCTCATCCCGACCAATCAGCGTCTGTTACTAAGAGGCAGACGGCCAATCAGAGGAAATCCCCCGCCCCCTCTCACTTACCAGCCAATCAGCGTCTGTTACTAAGTAGCTACCGGCCAATCACAGGAATTAAACCGCACACTCTCCCTGGACGGCCAATCGGCGCTTGTTACTAAGGGAGTGGCGGCCAATCACAGGAATTGTCCCGCACACTCTCCCGGGCCGGCCAATCAGCGCTTGTTACTAAGGGGCAGGCGGCCAATCAAAGGAATAGTCTCACACCATCTCACATCTCGGCCAATCAACGTCTGTTGCTAAGGGGATGGCGGCCAATCAGCGGCATTGTACCCGCTACCTCTCGCGGGGCGGCCAATCAGCGCTTGTTACTAAGTAGCCGCCGGCCAATCACAGGAATTAACCCGCACACTCTCCCTGGACGGCCAATCGGCGCCTGTTACTAAGGGAGCGGTGGCCAATCAGAGATTTTATCCTGCACACTCTCTCATCCCGGCCAATCGGCGCCTGTTACTAAGGGGGTGCCGGCCAATCACAGGAATTAACCCGCACACTCTCCCTGGACGGCCAATCGGAGCCTGTTACTAAGGGGCAGGCGGCCAATCTGCGGCATTGCACCCGCTACCTCTCGCGGGCCGGCCAATCGGAGCCTGTTGCTAAGGGGGCGGGAGCCAATCACAGGAATTAACCCGCACACTCTCCCTGGACGGCCAATCAACGTCTGTTGCTAAGGGAGCGGTGGCCAATCAGAGAATTTATCCTGCATCCTCTCTCTTACCAGCCAATCAGCGTCTGTTACTAAGTGGCAGGCGTCCAATCACCGTCTGTTACTAAGTAGCAGACGGCCAATCAGAGGAATTAACCCGCAGCCTCTCACATCTCGGCCAATCAACGTCTGTTACTAAGGGAGTGGCAGCCAATCAAAGGAATAGTCCTTCTCACATCTCGGCCAATCACAGGAATTAACCCGCACACTCTCCCTGGACGGCCAATCAGCGCATGTTACTAAGGGGCCGGCGGCCAATCAGCGGCATTGTACCCGCTACCTCTCGCGGGGCGGCCAATGGGAGCCTGTTACTAAGGGAGCGGGAGCCAATCAAAGGAATAGTCCCGCACCCGCTCACATCTCGGCCAATCGGCGCTTGTTACTAAGGGAGCGGTGGCCAATCAGCGAATTTACCCTGCACCCTCTCTCATCCCGGCCAATCAGCGCCTGTTACTAAGGGGGTGGCGGCCAATCAAAGGAATAGTCCCGCACCCTCTCACATCCCGGCCAATCAACGTCTGTTGCTAAGGGGGTGGCGGCCAATCACAGGAATTAAGCCGCACACTCTCCCTGGACGGCCAATCAGCGCCTGTTGCTAAGGGGGCGGCGGCCAATCAGAGGAATTAACCCGCACACTCTCCCTGGACGGCCAATCAGCGCTTGTTACTAAGAGGCAGACGGCCAATCAGAGGAAATCTCCTGCACACTCTCACTTACCAGCCAATCAGCGTCTGTTACTAAGGGGGCAGACGGCCAATCACAGGAATTAAGCCGCACACATTCCCAGGACGGCCAATCGGCGCTTGTTACTAAGGGAGTGGCAGCCAATCAAAGGAATTAGCCCGCACACTCTCCCTGGACGGCGAATCGGAGGCTGTTACTAAAATGCAGGCGGCCAATCAGAGGAATCGTCTCACTGACCAGCCAATCAGCATCTGTTGCTAAGGGGCCGGCGGCCAATCAGCGGCATTGTACCCGCTAAATCTCCAGGGACGGCCAATCAGCGTCTGTTGCTAAGGGGCCGGCGACCAATCAGCGGCATTGTACCCGCTAAATCTCCAGGGACGGCCAATCAGCGTCTGTTGCTAAGGGGCCGGCGGCCAATCAGCGGCATTGTACCCGCTAAATCTCCAGGGACGGCCAATCAGCGTCTGTTACCATGTGGATGGCGGCCAATCAGATCACAGGATCCCAGGCTCGACCCAATCAGATCACTGTGGAGTTTAGAAGGATGAGTGGGCATCTCATTGAAACATATATGAGATTATTACTTATAACAACTACGCAGAGGAGACAGCAGAGGGACCGAGGAAGGGGAGGAGGCAGCTCGAGGGTTAACGAAGGGGAGGAGAGAGGGAGAGAATTAACAAAATTGGGAGAATTCAATGTTCATGCCCGCCGGACGCAAGCAGCCCAGGCGGAATATGAGGTGCTGTTCCTCCAATTTCCGGTGTTGCTCACTCTGGCCATGGAGGAGACCCAGGACAGAGAGGTCGGATTGGGAATGGGAGGGGGAGGGGGAGTTGAAGTGCTGAGCCACCGGGAGTTAGAAACATAGAAACATAGAAATTAGGTGCAGGAGTAGAGGCCATTCGGCCCTTCGAGCCGGCACCATTCGCCATTCAATATGATCACGGCTGATCATCCAACAATGTATCCCGTACCTGCCTTCTCTCCATACCCCCTGATCCCCTTAGCCACAAGGGCCACATCTAACTCCCTCTTAAATATAGCCAATGAACTGTGTGTGTGGCCTCAACTACCCTCTGCGGCAGAGAGTTCCAGAGATTCACCACTCTCTGTGTGCAAAAAGTTCTCCTCATCTCGGTTTTAAAGGATTTCCCCCTTATCCTTAAGCTGTGACCCCTTGTCCTGGACTTCCCCAACATCGGGAACAATCTTTCCTGCATCTAGCCTGTCCAACCCCTTAAGAATTTTGTAAGTTTCTATAAGATCCCCTCTCAAGTATATTCACATACAAGGAATTTGCCTCGTTGCACCGCCCGCAAGTGTCAACAACGCCCATACGCTCTCCGCCACCTGGTGGTTTAAAGCAGCATCTGCACCCCCCTCCCCCCCCCAACAACCAGGAAGTTGTGAATGAATGGGGGGGGGGGGGTGGTGTAAGGTTTTTGGCGGGAAGGGGAGACCCATTGTAGAGGGCGGACCAATCCCCGCGCTCCCCCGGCTTGAGAGCCTCTCCCCCATTGGCCGGGAGCGCGGGAAGGCGGAGAGAGGGTCCCTCCCATTGGCGGACCAATCGCAGCTCGGTCCCGGCTTGAGAGCCTCCTTCCCATTGGCGGTGGGAGCGGGAAGGCGGAGAGAGGGTCCCTCCCATTGGTGGACCAATCATCACGCTCCCCCTGCTTGAGAGCCGCCTTCCCATTGGCCGTGGGAGCGGGAAGGCGGAGAGAGGGGCCCACCCATTGGAGGACCAATCGCAGCGCTCTCCCGGCTTGAGAGCCTCTCCCCCATTGGCCGTGAGCAGGGGAGGCCGGAGAGAGGGGCCCTCCCATTGGTTGACCAATCGCAGCGCGGTCCTGGCTTGAGAGCCGCCGTCCTATGGGCGGTGATCGCTGGCGGCGGAGAGAGGGGCCCTCCCATTGGCGGACCAATCGCAGCGCTCCCCCAGCTTGAGAGCCGCCTTCCCATTGGCTGTGAGTGCGGGCGGCCGGAGAGAGGGTCCCTCCCATTGGTGGACCAATCATCGCGCTCCCCCGGCTTGAGAGCCGCATTCCCATTGGCCGTGAGCAGGGGCGGCCGGAGAGAGACGAGCTCCCATTGGTGGACCAATCGCAGCGCTGCCCCTGCTTGAGAGCCTCTCCCCCATTGGCGGAGAGCGCGGGCGGCTGGAGAGAGGGGCCCTCTCATTGGCGGACCAATCGCAGCGCTCCCCCTGCTTGAGAGCCGCCTTCCCATTGGCTGTGGGAGCGGGAAGGCGGAGAGAGACGAGCTCCCATTGTCGGACCAATCATCGCGCGGTCCCGGCTTGAGAGCCGCCTTCCCATTGGCGCTGTGAGCGCAGGAAGGCGGAGAGAGAGGGGTCCACCCATTGGCGGACCAATCCCCGCGCGGTCCCGGTGTGAGAGCCGCCTTCCCATTGGCTGTGATCGCTGGCGGCGGAGAGAGGCGAGCTCCTATTGGCGGACCAATCCCCGCGCTGTCTCTGCTTGAGAGTTGCCTTCCCATTGGCTGTGAGCGCGGGCGGCCGGAGAGAGACGAGCTCCTATTGGCGGACCAATCCCCGCGCTCTCCCTGCTTGAGAGCCGCATTCCCATTGGCGGTGGGAGCGGGAAGGCGGAGAGAGGCGAGCTCCCATTGGCGGACCAATCCCCGCGCTGCCCCTGCTTGAGAGCTTCATTCC
>NW_026575920.1:12500-15000 GCF_028641065.1 Leucoraja erinaceus | reverse complement strand
AAATAGGGAGTTATGTTTGCCCTACTCTGGCGATATAACCAGGTATTTTATGCCTACAAAGGGGGGGATAGAATTGAAAAATTTGAAAAGTTGAGAGAGATACAAGAGAGAGAAAGGAGAATACACAGGAATTAGAGGAGAGGAGAGAGAGAGGACAGGAAGGAGAGAGAGGATAGAGGGAGAGAGAAATAGCGAGATGGAGAGAAAATACGGGATAGGAGGGGAACCTGGGGGAGAGAAAGGAGATAGGGGGAGGGAGGGAGAGGGCAGTTAACAACCCTGTGTATGTGTGTGTGTCTGCCTCTCTCTCTGCCTCTTTCTCTGTCTGCCTCTTTCTCTCTTTGTCTGCCTCTTTCTCTCTTTGTCTGCCTCTTTCTCTCTTTGTCTGCCTCTTTCTCTCTTTGTCTGCCTCTTTCTCTCTTTGTCTGCCTCTTTCTCTCTTTGTCTGCCTCTTTCTCTCTTTGTCTGCCTCTTTCTCTCTCTTTGTCTGCCTCTTTCTCTCTTTGTCTGCCTCTTTCTCTCTCTGTCTCCCTCTTTCTCTCCCTCTTTCTCTCCCTCTTTCTCTCCCTCTTTCTCTCCCTCTTTCTCTCCCTCTTTCTCTCCCCTCTTTCTCTCCCTCTTTCTCTCCCTCTTTCTCTCCCCTCTTGCCTTGTCCTCTAGGCAGAGAAGAAAGCTGACTCTCCTCTTTGACTTTCTCTTAACTCCTCCCTCTCCCCCTGGGGGGTCCTTTCAGCTTCCCTCCTTTCAGCTCCCTTTCCTCTCTCCTTTTCTCACCCCCTTTCTCTCCCCCTCTTTTCTCCCCCTTTCTCTCTCTCCTTTTCTCTCCTCTTCCTCTTCCTCTGGCTCTCTCTTTTCTATCTCTTCTTTTTCTTCCTTTCTCTCCTCTTTGTCTGTCCTCTTTCTCTTTCTCGCCCCCTTTCCTCTCCCCCTTTCTCTCCCCCTTTCTCCTCCCCCTTTTCTCTCCCTCTTTCTTGTAAGAAGTAGTTCGGCCAGTTCTCTCCCTCTCTTTCTCCCTATTCCCTCCTTTCTTCTTCCCCCTCGCTCTCCAAAGAGAGGTCTCTCCCTCTTTCCAGCTCTTCTCTCCCTGGCCTTTGAGTGGGATGATGGGCCTCTCCCTCTTTCTCTCCCTCCTATATCTCCCTCTCTCTCCTCCCTCTTGCTCTCCCTCTTTCTCTCCCTCTTTTGCCCTCTCCTGTTTTTTTCTCATTCTCTGATCTGGCCTCTCTCTCCTCTCTCTCCCCTTTCTCTCCCTTTCCTCCTCAGCTCTCCCCCTTTCTCTCTCTCTTTATCTCCGCCCGTCTGCCTCTTTACTCTCCTCTGAGTCTTTCTCTGCTCTCTTTTCCTCCTCTTTGTCTGGTCTTCTCTTCTCTCTCTCTTCCCACCTGACTCAATTGTTAGCTCTCTCCTCTTTGTCTGCCTCTTTCTCTCTCTCTTCTCTCTTTCTCTTTCTCTCTTTATCTGCCTCTCTCTCACACTCACACTCTCTCTCTCTCTCTCTCTCAGGGAGGCCGGTGTCACAGTCGACTCCCATCAAGTGGAAGCCAGGGATGGAGTTGACGAGCGAAGTCAAGGAGCCCGGAACCCTCGTGCATCACCACGGCCCGCCGCGGAGCTTCTTCTGCTGGTTCTCCGAGCACCGCAACCCCACCACGGACCACATCGCAGAGGTACGTGTGTGTGTGTACGCGCCCCCACCCCTCCCCCACCCGTTTACACTCACAGTTACGGGAACTCGCACTCACAGTTACGGGAACTCACAGTCAGACAAACTCGAACTCACAGTTACGGGAACTCGCACTCACAGTTACGGGAACTCACAGTCAGACAAACTCGAACTCACAGTTACGGGAACTCGCACTCACAGTTACGTCAACTCACAGTCAGACAAACTCGCAGTCACAGTTAAACCAAACTCGCACTCACAGTTACGGGAACTCACAGTCAGACAAACTCGCAGTCACAGTTACACCAAACTGGGAAAGGGGGAGATGCAGCGAGACCTGGGTGTCATGGTACACCAGTCATTGAAGGTAGGCATGCAGGTGCAGCAGGCAGTGAAGAAAGCCAATGGTATGTTAGCTTTCATAGCAAAAGGATTTGAGTCTAGGAGCAGGGAGGTTCTACTGCAGTTGTACAGGGTCTTGGTGAGACCACACCTGGAGTATTGCGTACAGTTTTGGTCTCCTAATCCGAGGAAGGACATTATTGCCATAGAGGGAGTGCAGAGAAGGTTCACCAGACTGATTCCTGGGATGGCAGGACTGTCTTATGAAGAAAGACTGGATAGACTCGGCTTGTACCTCGCTAGAATTTAGAAGATTGAGAGGGGATCTTATAGAAACTTACAAAATTCTTAAGGGGTTGGACAGGCTAGATGCAGGAAGATTGTTCCCGATGTTGGGGAAGTCCAGGACAAGGGGTCACAGCTTAAGGATAAGGGGGAAATCCTTTAAAACCGAGATGAGAAGAACTTTTTTTTTCACACAGAGAGTGGTGAATC
>NW_026575920.1:0-2500 GCF_028641065.1 Leucoraja erinaceus | reverse complement strand
GGCCTAGTTGGCAAATCTGGGCCTAGTTGACCAGTGTGGACAAGTCTGGGCCTAGTTGACCAGTGTGGGCAAATCTGGGCCTAGTTGACCAGTGTGGGCAAATCTGGGCCTAGTTGACTGGTGTGGACAAGTCTGGGCCTAGTTGACCAGTGTGGACAAGTCTGGGCCTAGTTGGCAAATCTGGGCCTAGTTGACCAGTGTGGGCAAATCTGAGCCTAGTTGACCAGTGTGGACAAGTCTGGGCCTAGTTGGCAAGTCTGGGCCTAGTTGACCAGTGTGGACAAGTCTAGGCTGTACGGCCTGCTCTCCTCTCGGTGACTCAGTGCCCCTGAGTGCCAACACACACACGCACGCGGGGATTTGTGTCTAGAACGGCAGGCGGCGAGCAGAATTCTCCGCATTGTTCTATAGAGGACCCACACAGTTCTATTCTGGTGTCGTCCGACTCCGATAATCTCCTGGCAACTCGATCAAAGACAGCCCGACCTCCCTGCTCAACGACAAACAATTCAGGGGGCTTTATATAAGCGCCATTTCAAATGCATTTGGTTCAGAAGTTCAGAGTCCCTCTAAACCCTGACACCTCGCCCATTCCTTCTCCTCAGAGATGCTGCTTGTCCCGCTGAGTTACTCCAGCACTTTGTGTCTACCTTCGGTTTTAAACCAGCATCTGCAGTTCCTTCCGACATGGTCAAATCTGGGCCTAGTTGGAGTATTGCGTACAGTTTTGGTCTCCAAATCTGAGGAAAGACATTCTTGCCATAGAGGATTTGAGTCTAGGAGCAGGGAGGTTCTACTGCAGTTGTACAGGGTCTTGGTGAGACCACACCTGGAGTATTGCGTACAGTTTTGGTCTCCAAATCTGAGGAAAGACATTCTTGCCATAGAGGATTTGAGTCTAGGAGCAGGGAGGTTCTACTGCAGTTGTACAGGGTCTTGGTGAGACCACGCCTGGAGTATTGTGTACAGTTTTGGTCTCCAAATCTGAGGAAGGACATTATTGCCATAGAGGGAGTGCAGAGAAGGTTCACCAGACTGATTCCTGGGATGTCAGGACTGTATTATGAAGAAAGACTGGATAGACTTGGTTTATACTCTCTAGAATTTAGAAGATTGAGAGGGGATCTTATAGAAACTTACAAAATTCTTAAAGGGGTTGGACAGGCTAGATGCAGGAAGATTGTTCCCGATGTTAGGGAAGTCCAGGACAAGGGGTCACAGCTTATGGATAAGGGGGAAATCCTTTAAAACCGAGATGAGAAGAACTTTTTTCACACAGAGAGTGGTGAATCTGTGGAACTCTCTGCCACAGAGGGTAGTTGAGGCCAGTTCATTGGCTATATTTAAGAGGGAGTTAGATGTGGCCCTTGTGGCTAAGGGGATCAGGGGGTATGGAGAGAAGGCAGGTACGGGATACTGAGTTGGATGATCAGCCATGATCATATTGAATGGCGGTGCAGGCTCGAAGGGCCGAATGGCCTCTACTCCTGCACCTAATTTTCTATGTTTCTAAGTCTATATTTCTATAAGACAATAGACAACAGGTGGAGGAGTAGAGGCCATTCGGCCCCTTCCAGCCAGCACCATTCGCCATTCAATGTGATCACGGCTGATCATCCCCAATCAGTTCCCCGTTCCTGCCTTCTCCCCCATATCCCCTGACTCTCTCTCTCTCGCTATCTTTAAGAGCCTCTCTCTTGAAAGAATTCTCTCCAGAGAACCGGCCTCCACCGCCCTCTGAGGCAGAGAATTCCACAGACTCACAACTCTCACTGTGAGAAAAAGTTTCTCCTCATCTCAGTCCCAAATGGCCACAGATTCACACAACTCTCTGGGTGGAAAAGTTTCTCCTCGTCTCCGTTCTAAATGGCCGACCCCTTATTCTTAAGTGTGTGTGTTAGGACAGAAGAGGAACTTATATGCAATAAGATGTTCCCGATTTGTGGAAGTCCAGGTGTGACAAGGGAGGCCAGGGAACACACACGACAGTTCCCAGAGATAAGAGCGCAGTATGACTTGATCATTGAGGGAACAAGGACATTGCATACCAATTGACTAACTACTTGTGCTTCTGTTTCAAACTAAGGCATGACAACACTAAAGAATCCAGGCTAGTATGCAGGAAGTATTGTTCCGCGGATGTTAGGGAAGTCGGCGACAAGGTTCACGAGCTTACGATAAGGGGGAAATCAATGAAAGTTAAAAAGAAACCGAGATGAAAAGGGAATAGCTGATCATATTAAGGGGTCACACAAGAGTGTTGAATCAGGGTCTTGGAACTCTCCTGGTGGCACCAAGAGATGGTAGTTGAGGCGCACACAAAGCAGTCTTGGCTATAGTTAGAGGGAGTGTAGATATGGTCGCTGCTGTGGGCTAAAGTGGTATCAAGGGTATGTAGACATAGGTCAGGGATGTTTCTTAAAGAAAGCCGGTCGCCCCGCCGTCCGTAGATACAAGTTTTCAGATCTTGTTTTAAAGTGGTCAAAAGTTGGGGGTCAAA
>NW_026575919.1:0-24807 GCF_028641065.1 Leucoraja erinaceus | reverse complement strand
CCAAAGGTCAAGCAAAACAAACTCAACACCGGTCGTTTTCTTCCGCCAATATCCACAGACTCAAATTTCTGCACGACTCACAATACAACATTGATGACCAGAATTAATTCTCTTTTGTTCAGGTTTCTACTTCAGCCCAGAATCGAGTTGAACTGGGATACTGTTAGTTATTCAGGCGATAAGTACATGTAGATTTGTTTCACTGTATCTTCCCAGTGCACTCCCACGCGTCGTCGGCGATTCGGGATTTCTGTGCCGCGGAAAGTCGACGCGTTTCTAGAATTCAATTCAGTATAGGACTATTTCACTGGTTACTACTGCCGCCAGTCAGACGGCTGGGACCTCTCCGTTATTTAGCTGGCAATGTTAATTTTTCTGTCCCCCCCCCCTATTCCCCTTTTGTGGCCCGAAATGTATTGGTGGCATATCTTCTACACAAGACACTCACTTGTGTGCACGATTCTTGCGCTTCTCCTGGCTCCCGCGGCCCTATGACTTTTCCCCCCCCTGGTTGGAAGCTCTTGGTTCACACGCCCGTCGTTTAAATTTGATCGCTTTGGGCCATTGCCACGCTTTTTCCAGCATCCTAAAACAAATGTGATTCTGCACCGCGAGAACAAGCGATGTTCAGTGATAGTCCCACCGAGCGTAGGCTTTGATTTAAAGACCCATCCTGGGATTTCGCCCTCCATGTTCTCAGCTTTACACATACCGACTGTCGCCGGTGAACGCGTTTTATTGGCTCGCAAGGTCCGCAGGAATCTCTGGGATCTCGGTCATGGAGAGAAAGGGAAAGACGAAGAGACGAGAAACCGCAGACGGTCCATCGTTTTATTATTTGCAATCTCCATGAGTTTTATCCTGCTCTGGTCGGCAACGGTCGCACACTTTCTTAGCTTTCGAATTGCGGCCGCTTTCAAACGTAGGAGTTACATCGATCCCTCCCCAATATTCAAACAAATAGGGATAATTCTTCAGCTGCTGAGCTCCTGCACAAACACGGCCATTTACACCGTGACGCAAAGAAGGTTAAGATTAGAGCTATTCCTTGCGCTCACGTACCTGCGCAATCTCATGAGGAAATTGGTGAAATAAATAAAGGCAGATGACACCAGACATTATTTTGTAACATAGATCGTCATTTCACGCAAAGTGTAGATTTTGTTTCATAAAACACTGTTGGGCTGAATGCAAAAAAATGCAGGCTGATTCACTGAGAGAATACATGTCTAAATAAATGAAATCAAAATGTTTACTTCAAATATGGTTCTGCATTGAGTTCTTCTTTTGAAACCTTGTTCTTGGAAGGTTTGAAGGAATATCTTGTGTCCGCTGCGTTCCAGCGACAGTACCACCCATACGCCAACTTGTATTCCCGCCGCATACTTTGTTTTCATGTAAATTACCTTTTGCTCCAAGATATTTAGAGATCGTGACGTTTTTTATTCGATCGCGTCTCCGCTTATGCCATACATTGCTGAATCTTACAATCTCCATTTCCGCCCTCGAGATTTTTATTAAATCGATTTCCGACTTCAACGTCAGCAATGATATCTCCTCAAGAGACGTCTCACGTTTTTATCTTTTGTCGTGTATTATTTCCTGTGTTATTTTTGCACCACAACGGACGTACTTTACCACCCATAGATGTTAACTGAGGGTTGAGAACTGAATATCCGAGGGCATACCTCCTATCGAAAAGACACACAGGTGGGCAGAGGGGTGGGGTTGCCCTTTTGGTGAGGAATGAAATTCAGTCCCTTGCAAGGGGTGACATTGAAACAGGAGATGTGGAGTCAGTAAGGATATAACTAAGGAATTGTAAGGGTAAAATACGCCAATGGGACTAATCTACAGGCCCCCAAACAGTAGCCTGGACATAGGACGCAAGTTGAATCAGGAGTTAAAATTGGCATGTTGCAAAGGTAATGCTGTGGTCGTTATGGGAGATTTCAACATGCAGGTGGACTGGGAAAATCAAGTTGGCACTGGTCCCCAAGAAAGGGACTTTATAGAGTGCCTTTGTGATGGATTCTTTGGCCAGCTTGTATTGGAACCTACCAGGGAGAAGGCAATTATGGATTTAATGTTATGTAATGAACCTGATTTGATAAAGGACCTCGAGGAAGGTGAGCCATCAGGAGCCAGTGACCATAACATGGTCAGGTTTAATCTACAATTGGAGAGGGAGAAGAGTAGGTCGGAGGTGTCACTGTCGTAGTTGAATAAAGGGGACTATGGGGCCATGAGGAAGGAGCTGGCCAAAGTTGACTGCAAAGATAGACTAGCAGGGATGACAGTGGACCAAAAATGGCAGGTGTTTCTAGGAATAACACAGAAGGTGCAGGATCAGTTCATTCCTAGGAGGAAGAAAGATTCCAAGGGGAGAGAGGGACGTCAGGGACAGTATAAAAATTAAAGCGAAGAAATACAACGTAGCAAAGATGAGCGGGAAGCAAGAGGATTGGGTAATGTTTAAAGAACAACAGAAGATAACCAAAAATACAATACGGGGAGAACAGATGAGGTACGAAGGTAAGCTAGCCATGAATGTAAAGCAGGATAGTAAAAGCTTATTTAGGTATGTGAAGAGGAAAAACATAGTTAAGATCAAACTTGGATCTGGGGCGACAGAGGAAGTGAAGGAAATCCAAAATAGGCAGGAAATGGTGTTGGATAGGCTTATAGGACTGAAGGCTGACACATCCCCAGGGCGTGATGGTCTGCATCCCAAGGTACTTAAGGAAGTGGCTCTTGAAATCGTGGATGCATTTTTCTTGTTTCTTGTTCACTCGCTGCCTTTACCAAGGCCATGTTCAAAGATCCATCAGATCATTGCCAGTGGAGTGAGTGGAGCCCAGTGTGTTGCCGCGTACGTATCCAATCGTAGCAACGGTAGTGTATTCTTTCCCAAAAACCTTAACGCGGCCATTCCATAATTGGCGCTACCTGAACCCACGTTTCAGTCCGATCTGTTGATTTCATACACTGGGTAGGTGGTGAATACAACTCGTCAAGTGCAGACGATGGAATATGATCGGAATTGCATTGAATGGTGTAATCTGCAGACAGCGTTTATAGTTGGGTCGGCATCGTAAAGGGCAAAGCAGCAAAGCCAGGTAAAACACCAAGTGCTGGATCAACTCAACGGATCAGGAAGCAAATGTGTATAAAATAGATAAACGACGCATTGATTGGAGTATTTGTTCGGACGTCGCTTGTCCATTCCCCCAAAGAGGCAACTGGACCAGCTGAGCTATTCCAAATGTTTGTATTTCACTCAGAATCTGGCATCTGAAATTCCGTGTGAGAACACGTGCACTTTGATGCATTTTCTATTCCCCTTTCACAATGACTGCTTGGAGGTCGACGCAGAATATTATAATTTATAAAATAGATATGAAACCCAGCAGGTGGTGCCGAACAATGGCTGACTCTGAGAACGGTGTGTCTCCACCATTTCCTCATTGTTGTTTTTAGTTTGTGTTAAATGTGGAAAAATGGGCTGAAAGATGGCAGATGGAGTTTAACGCTGATAAATGTGAGGTGCTACACCTTGGCAGGACAAATCAAAATAGGACGTACATGTTAAATGGTAGGGAATTGAAGAATACAGTTGAACAGAGGGGTCTGTGTATAACCGTGCATAGTTCCTTGAAGGTGGAATCTCATATAGATAGGGTGGTAAAGAAAGCTTTTGGTATGATAGCCTTTATAAATCAGAGCATTGAGTATAGAAGCTGGGATGTAATGTTAAAATTGTACAAGGCATAGGTGAGACCAAATCTGGAGCATTGTGTACAATTTTGGTCGCCCACTTATAGGAAGGATGTCAACAAAATAGAGAGAGTAGTACAGAGGAGATTTACTAGAATGTTGCCTGGGTTTCAACAACTAAGTTACAGAGATAGGTTGAATAAGTTAGGTCTTTATTCTCTGGAGCGCAGAAGGTTAAGGGGGGACCTGATAGAGGTCTTTAAAAATGATGAGAGGGATAGACACAGTTGATGTGGACAAGCGTTTCCCTTTGAGAATAGGGAAGATTCAAACAAGAGGACATGACTTCAGAATTAAGGGACAGAAGTTTAGGGGTAATATGAGGGGGAACTTCTTTGCTCAGAGAGTGGTAGCGGTGTGGAATGAGCTTGCAGTGGAAGTGGTGGAGGCAGGTTCATTGGTATCATTTAAAAATGAATTGGATAGGCATATGGATGAGAAGGGAATGGAGGGTTATGGTATGAGTGCAGGCAGGTGGGACTAAGGGGAAAAAAAAATTGTTCGGCACGGACTTGTAGGGCCGAGATGGCCTGTTTCCGTGCTGTAATTGTTATATGGTTATATGGTTATATGGTTAAATTAAATGTATAATTTAGTGTACCATTAGTTTTGTATTATCTGGGGGCGGATGGACATTTTTTAATCTCTTTCCTCGAAGGAGATGCGAATGATTTTCGTATCGTATCTCGGTCCGCACTGCGGCCTAACATTGCGGATTCATGGTCAGGGATCGACCTCGGGTCATTCCAACATGAAAAGGTTTCCCACCCCTGTTCTAACTTCACCTTCTGCCGAGCTTCCTAAGCAGCAACACCATCAATGGACTGCTGCATTACTGCAAACAGATCCATGGAGACCCTAAAAGCATGCAGATTTTAATAATATTGAAATTTTATTAAAAATATGATGCAAAAAGAAAGTCGGAAACTATGGAATTCATATTTTTCAGTATTGTTATCCAGGAAAAGAAAGTAGTTCCAATTTTTTGATATTATTTCATATGGAGGAGAAAATATAATTGCTCTAAAACCTACCTTAATTTTGCAATCTCACTAAAGTTAATCCCCTTACCCTCTGCACCCTCCCCTTCCCACTCTGTCCAACTCTCTCCCTTCCCCATCTCTCTCTCCGCCCTCTCCCTCCCCCCATCTCTTTCTCTCCCACGCCACCTCTTCTCCTCTCTCTCTCCCCCTCTCCCACCCTCTCACTCCCTCGTCTCCCTCTCCCCTCACACCCTCACCCACCCTCCCCCCCTCTCCCCCCCCCCCCCCCCCCCCCCCCGCCCCCACCCCCCGCTCTCCCTCCCATGCAGCGTTGGAGGGCTCGCGGTCTAGGGGGGAGGCGTAGGCCCGGCAAGGGAGGCAGGTGCCTGGCGGGGGGAAAGGCGGGGGCCCGCGGCAGGGGGGGGGGGGGGGGGGGGGGGGGGGGGGGGGGGGGGGGCGGGGGCGGGGGCGTTTGTGCCGGGCAATGGGAGGGGCGAGGTGTGTGCCAGGCAAGGGGGGAGGCGATGGGCCGGAGGGGTGGAAGGTGGCGTGGGCCCGCTGGGTGGGAGGGGGGGTGGCGTGGGCCCAGCAGGGGGAGGAGGGTGGCATGTGCGGAAGGTGGCGTGGGCCCAGCGGCAGGGGGGGGTGGGGGAGGCGAGGTATGGGCCCGGCCGGAGCGACGTCTTGTACCGGGGTCACAGCCGCTGGGTTCAATTTCAGTCGTTCTCGATCCCGCCCGACGACGGGACAACGGCCTCCCCGGATCGTCCGCCGGCTGCTGACCCGCTCAATGTACGCCAGGCTGACCAGCGGCGAGGCTTCGATGCTGCGGATAGACCCCGAGTGCCGGATTGGAACCCTGAGTAGACACGGGGCGTCGAGCTGATCACTGATTATGTGGACCCGAGCCCCCTGTTTCCCCCCCCCCCCCCCCCCCCTTGCTTCCCCCCCCTTTTTCTTTTTTTTCTCCCCCCCCCCCCCCCCCCCCCCCCCCCTCCCACTGTCGTCATTTTGCACCCGCTACTGCAACACCGGATTCCCCCAATTGCGCAGGCGTGGATGATCGCAATCCCCCCAAAAACTTTCCAGCGGGCCAGCACCAGAATTTCGGGTAATCACTCTCAAAGTGGAAATGCTGATTTCACTCCAAATATTTTTTTCCCATCTGGATTTTTTTTTTACTCTGGGGAAACTCTGAGGTGCGACCGCATCTAACCCCCTCCCCCCTTCGGAGGGCCATGCTTTATTTCCAGTTAAATGGTCCTCATTTAATTTCGCGTTGCCAGCTCTCTGTGGACTCAGCACTTAATTAAACCTCCTGCCCTAACGAATCACCCCAATTTAATCTAACTGTTTTGAGTCATCGAACGCACTCGATACAAGGACAAACGTTTCGAAGACATTTGTAAAGCAGTGTATAAGTTATTTAAAGAAGCAACCTGTCATTGTTTTAATTGGCACCAGGTCAATGATGACGGCCTTACACCCTGAAACTGCTTCTGCGCAGTCAATGCTGCACGACTTGCCGGGAGTTCTGAGATGTTCTGACTTCCTGCACCGTCTCCCTCCCCACACCGTCCCCCCATCGTCTCCGACCCCCGCCCCACCTTCCGGCCGCGTCTAACAGCCCGCTACCGCCGCCGCCGCGGACCACAACGTGCAGCCCGCAACTGCAATGCAAGGCTGTCTACCGGGAATGGGGAGGGGGGGGGGGGGGGGGGGGGGCGCTGTAACCGGTGGAACGCGGTTTCGGCGAGATGGAACGTGGCGACTGCTAATAGAACGCGGTTTCGGCGAGATGGAACGGCGACAGTGTACCGGCCGCAGCGCGTTCCATCCACAATGTATCTGAACACCGCCGTCGCCGCTACAATGTATCGAACACCGGCGTACAATGGAAATGGAACACGGTAACACGTTGTATCGAACTAGAACGTGGCGCGACATTTGTATCGAACGTCGGGGAACAATGGCAATCGAACGCCGGGGCCACAGTGTATCCGCCTCCCCCTCTCACTCACCGCGATCCGCAGTTCCAGCATCGCCACCGCCGCCGCCGGCCAGCCAGCACCTCCCTGCCCGCAGGTCGCTCGTCCGGCCGTCCCCTTTTCTTTGCCTCTCCCTCTGCCGTGTGCCACTTGCGCCCCCTCTCTACCCCACCTCCCTCTCTCTCTCCCTCCCTCCACGCGGCTGACACGTTGACAGCAGCAAGCACGCAGCACGCCTGGAGGTGTAGTATTGCAGGAGTTAGATAGAGGTCTAGCATCTAGCGCAATCAAAGGATATGTGGAGAAGGCAGGCACGGGTTACTGATTGTCAGCCATGATCACAATGAATGGCGGTACGAGCTCGAAGGGCCAAATGGCCTCCTCCAGCACCTAGTTACCATGTTTCTATGACTTTATTTCAAGTTTCATTTTTACCTTGGCGTGCCAGGCATAATCAAACTATGGCCACACAGCGCCAAATACGTGGAATCGAACGTGCTGGCTTTGTGTATAGGTGATTCGTTCTCGACGTGAAGTCTTGCTATTGTTTGCGTGATGCAAGTGTAGCCTCAATACAAGAATGTACTCGGCGAATTGCCCAAGTGAAAACAGATGTCCCTGTAGTACTCTGCTCTTTTGATTAAGTTTACACGTGGTTCTATGCGGTGGCAAAACCGGCTTTCAGTCTCTTTGTCGATTGCTCGAATTTCAATTCTGCGATAAAATAATTGGTGAAATTCAGATATGCAAGTGTCCACTGTCGAAACAAATGAACTCACCGTAGCAACGACCCGATCTTTCCATTTGCAGTCGGACTGAACAGAAACATGAAATAATCTGCTCAGGCTTCACCCAGCGGAATCATTGAATGTGTTTGGTCATTTACCAGTCAATAAATTAGAAATATATATATATTTTAATATGCAGTATATAGTATCATATACACATTCTGTTTTAGTCAACCTCGTGGCGCTAATGATGCTGTACCGAGGAAAGTGTCGTCTATCCAAATGCACCACTCAACCTGGTGGCCATGGCAACAGTTGACATCTCCATTATAATCTGCAATGTGATATTGAATCGGGTGGCCGAAACTTACTGGCGGGAAACTTTCTTACTTAATCTTTATGCCTGTAGATCCGTGCACTTCCTGGCTCACGCGGCTTTAGACTGTTCAGTTTGGTTCACAGCCGGGTTTACCTTCGATCGCTGTGTGGCCATTTCCACGCATTATCTAAAATCAAACTATTGCACCACGAGATCCGCGACGGTGATTATAGTCGCACTGAGCGCAGGCTTCTGCTTAAAAAACATTCAATAGTCAATAGTCAATAGTCAGATTAATTCGTCGCATACACAATAAAGTGCAGTGAAATGAACTTGCCAGCAGCGGTACAATATAAAAGAACACACAATACACAATAAAAAATGAACACAAGCATCCACCACAGCATTCATCAAGTTCAGTCAGTCCTCCTCCATTGCCGCTTGTGGTCGGGACCATAAACTCCGCAGACGCCGCTGCGGGTGGCCAGATGTACAGTTAAATTAAGTCCCGAAACGGTGATTCCCCACCGGAGACCGCGGCTTCAAGATGGTGTAGGCCGCAGGCCGACGGTCGAAGATCTAAAGTCCCCGCCGAGTCGCAGTTAAAAGCAAAGATCCTATTTCAGAGCAAGATAGGCTACTCCTGCTAAATACAATGGGCTAAATACACACTCCCTCTCCCTCTCCCCGGGCCGCGCACTCCCTCTCCCCGGGCCGCGCACCCCCTCTCCCGCTGCCCCGGGCCGCGCACCCCCTCTCCCGCTGCCCCGGGCCGCGCACCCCCTCTCCCGCTGCCCCGGGCCGCGCACCCCCTCCCCACACTCCCTCTCCCGCTGCCCCGGGCCGCTCACTCCCTCTCCCTTGGCTGAGCACTCCCACTCCCTCTCCCTCTCCCCGGGCCGCTCACTCCCTCTCCCTCTCCCCGGGCCGCGCACTCCCTCTCCCCGCTGCGGAAACAAAGATCCGATCTTTGACCGGAAGCAAGGTGGCGGAACAAGATGGCGGAGCAAGATGGCGGGGGCTGGTTGCTAAAATGAGTCCTATAATCACCCATGAATCCGTCCATGAGCGTTTGCGTGAGAGTAACCCATCTTGCTCTGCTATAAGATCTTTGGTTAAAAGCACCACATTCTGTGGCTTCTGCATGTTGTAGGCCGCGGGCCGGGGGTGGGAGCTCTTCTCTCGGGATCCCCGACGAGAGATCCGGCTCCGGATGCTAAGTCGTTATTCTTTTGACCAGAATTTCAACGAGCGCCACGAAACTATGTGGACAATTGGACTCCCATGTCTGCGCTATGGTCTACTGTTACATTTCGGTGAATTGCTTCCAATGCATCGACCAAAGCTCCAATGTTTTTTTGTGGACAGGGGGAGAGGAAGGGCCTTACTTGCCTAGTTTATCGTTAATCTGTGGTTAGCCTTTAACTGGAAGCATGAAGTAATTTAGTTTCCTCACACTTCACATATATCTACCCTTTCGTCGAGTTCTTAGAGTCAAAGCATGTAAGATTTTTGAAAGGTGAGTATATATAGAGAAAAAGCTGCGAGAGAGACAACACCTTCATATATCAGGAAAAACATGGAATCAGGTTGTGGGACCCCAATAGTCTGTGGAGTCCACACTCTGCAGTATTTGACAGTGCCAGGCCAGGTGAACATCAAGCCTGCACCCTCCGATCTTTTGGGTTATGTAGCTCAATTAAGCAAAGACATCGACTTGTTAATCAGATTGTTAGAATTTTCTTGCTGTGGAGTAACTTTTTAAAAATTCGGTTTACTTTATGAGGGTATTTCGTGCAGTTCCGGCCGCCCAATGGCAGGAAGGACGTGAGGGCTTTGGAAAGCGTGCAGAGGGGATTTAGCAGAATTATGCTTGTATTACAGCGCAGTTGCTACCTGCAGTGAGAGATTGGGCAGTCTTACATTGCATTCTCTGACGCCCTGACGATTGAGTGGAGAACTGGTATATGTACGTGTAATTATGAGAGCCGAGATATGCTAGACAGTCAGAACCTTTTATCCAGGATGGAAACATCAAATAACTGAGGACTTGCTTTCTAAGTTGATCGGTGCAAAGTTTAAAATAAATGTTGCCGACTACGGGGTAGGATGGACAATGTACGGAAGGTCGTAATCGAGTAGTAGGGCCGTTGACAGGGACGGCCGAGGAAAGAATAAAAGATAGAGACCAGGTAACACGTGCACATTGACGTACTACAATAACTCGGCGCGTCAGGTAAAATCATCCCTCGAAGATAGATCGAGTGGTCAAACAGGCTTTTGTCACATTGGCCTTCATCAGTTACAGTATTGAGTATAGAAGTTGACAGGCCGCTTTGCTGTTATTAAGACGATCACGAGGCTACATTTATTTGTAGGAAAAAGGTTGTCAAGCTGTAAAGGGTTCAGACAAGATTTACGAGGATGTCGCTAAGACGAGAAGATCTGAGCTATAGGCAGAAGTTGCGTAGGCTGGGACTACATTCCTTGGAGCGCAGAAAGATGTGGGGAGGGGGTGGGGGGGGGGGGCGTCCTATAGATGTGTATAAAATCATGAGAGGAATAGATCGGGAAGATGTGTGCAGTAACTTGCCCAGAGTAGGCAAATCGAGGATCAGACGACAATAGGTTTAGGGCGAAGGGGGAAAAAATTAATAGATATCTGAGGGGTAACCTTTGTACATACATCGGATGGTGGATGTATGGACCAAGCTTCCAGAGAAGTTGAGGCTGGGACTATCCCAACATTTAAGAAGCAGTTAGACAGCCGCATGGATAGGGCAGGTTTGGACCAAATACTGACAGGTGGGACTAATGTAGCTGGGACATGTTGGCCGGTATGGGCAAGTTGGGCCGACGGGCCTGTTTACACACTCTATCACTCTATGACCATGAATCTTTAAACGCAAAATGCTGGAGTAACTCAGTCGGTCACGCAGAATATGTGAAGAAAATGGAATGGGTGACGTTTCGGGCCGGCACCCTTCTTCATAGTATTGTGTGTCTATCAGCGGTATAAACCAGCATCTGCAGCTCTTTCCAACACATGGAATACCCTGATAGACGACGTTTTGGGCCGGAACTATTCTTCAGGCAGCGCATATCCATGCCTTGCAGAGAGGGACCATAACCCTCGTATTTATTCAAGAACTGTAATTTATTTAAGGTTTGGACATCCGCTGTTCCTTCTTCCATCAAGTGCATTTTGATGCACTTTGCTTTCCCCTATTTTACAAAGCATGCATGGAGTTTGAAACAGAATACATGGATTTCAGAAATAGATAGTAAACGCGTTTATTGGCCCGCAGATGTTCCCCAGCCTCTAGCTCGCTCTCTAGCTCCAGTGATGACCACGGACAGCTACAGCCTAGTGTTAACTCTCAGTTAATAAACAGTTACAGTAAAAAGACTTGTGTGTGCAGTAAGTCATTTTACATGGTGTCACAGCGGTAGACCTGCGTCTCCTGTTTATCGGTTTTTATTTTCTTATTTCTTTCTCCCAGTCCTTCCCTCCGTTCGTTTTATCATGTCCCACTCCTGTCGTCGACCAGACACGTTGGTCTTCGACACGGACATTGTCCATCGCTGGACCGTGTTCCAGCGCGATTTCGAACACTACATTGCCATTGCCCATCCTGATGCCACTCCTGCTGTACAGGCTCACCTGTTGCTCAACCTCGCGGGACCTGCAGCTATGGATCAATATGCATCGTTCCATTTCGCCGCCGGAGAGGACCGTAACGACCCGGTATGTCTCATCGCTAAGTTCACTGCCCTCTGTGATATACCCACCAACAACATCATAGAACGCTTCAAATTCTTCCAGAGGCAGCAGCTGCCAGGCGAGCATATCGACGCTTATATTGCCGCCTTGCATCACCTGGCTCGGCGCTGCCGCCTTGAGACAATCACCCCTGAAGAATTAATTAGGGACGTCCTGGTTAATGGTCTCCGCAACGATAGACTGCGTGAGCAGCTCCTAGTGAAACCCGATCTGACACTGCGGGATGCTATGTATGCTGCCCGCATGTCCTCAGCCGTTGGTTCCGTGTCCAGACCGGCTCCCCAGGACATTAACTTCACCGGTCAAGCCGGTCGCCTGACTACACGACGAAACCCCGCGGCTATCCCCATAAAGGTCGCCACCTCGACTGTCCCGCGCCGCTGCCCTAACTGTCATTTTACAGCGCATCCCTCAAACGTTTGCCCCGCACAGGGCAAGACCTGTCTTTCCTGTGGCAAACTCAACCACTTTTCTGCCGCCTGCCGTTCCCGTGGGAAGCCAGTCCCTGCTCCGAGAAGGAGTCTAAACAACCTCGCCGATCTAAACAACCTTGCACTCCCTGATAGCGCTCTGCTTTCTCAGTACGAGCTGGAGGAGCTCCCAGACTCTGATGCACTCCCCTCCCATGAAGATCCAACTATTTTTTCACTCTTGGGTGCACCTGCTCTGATTACGGATCCCTCTGTGCATGTTACTGTGAACGGCCATTCCTTTTCTGCCAAGGTCGATACTGGCGCTTTCGCCAATGTTATGTCAATAAGCCTTTTCAAGCAGATCAGATCTGGTGAGAAAGTTCTTCCTGGCGACACCTGCCTCCATGCCTATGGGGGGGGGGGCGTCCTGGTTCCCGTGGGAAAGGCAACTCTTATCTGTACAGTTCTAGAGGCCTCTCGGCCCCTCACTTTCCACCTTCTGGACTCTGACAACGTCACCCTGCTGGGCGCCCGTGCGTGTCAGGACCTGGGGCTAGTCTCATTCCACCACAGCATTCACCTGGTGCAGGCCCCCATGGACCCACTGACCGAGTACCCCGACCGCTTTGATGACGTTCTGGGCAAGCTGCCCTGCGACTATAAAATTGTCGTCGACCCGAGCGTCGACCCGGTGATTCGGCCGGCACACCGCGTCTCCTTTGCCATGAAGGGCCGCGTGGAGTCTACTCTGCGCGATATGGTGACCATGGGCATCCTCAAGGAGGTGAGCGCTCCCACCAGGTGGGTCTCCACCATGGTCGTCGCCGCCAAGAAGGACAAAAGCGAGATCCGGATCTGCATCAACCCCAAGGACCTCAACCTTGCCATCAAGCGCCCCCACTACCCCATGCGGACGGTGGAGGACGTTGCTGCACAGGTCGGCCCTGCAACTGTCTTTTCTGTCCTAGATGCCAAGAGCTCCTTCTGGCAGATCCCTCTGGACGAACGCTCCTCATTCCTCACTACCTTCAGCACTCCCTTCGGCCGGTTCCGTTTCCTCCGCATGCCGTTTGGGATCAACTCTGCCAGCGAGGTTTTCCAGCGCACCATGGAACAGCTGTTTGCCGGCTTACCGTGCGCCATCATCGTGGATGACATTCTGGTGTACGGGAGGGACGTTGCTGAGCACGACCTGAACCTCCGCAAAGTCCTGGACAGGGCGCGGGTGATAAACCTCAAGCTTAACCCGAAGAAATGTCGATTCCGGGTCCCGGAAGTCACTTACGTTGGCCATGTCTTCACGGCAAGGGGTCTCAAGCCCGACCCCCAGAAAACGTCAGCGGTCACAGAGATGCCCGCTCCTACCGACGTCCCTGGCCTGCAGCGCTTCCTGGGCATGGTCAATTACCTGGGTAAGTTCATACCCGACCTCAGTGAACTGAGTGCCCCCCTGCGGGAACTAATCAAAAAGGACTCCGCGTGGGTCTGGCTCCCGCACCACCAGTCGGCTTTCGTGACTCTGAAGTTGAAGCTTGCCGCTACCCCGACTTTGAAATTTTTCGATCTGCACCGACCCATTATCCTCACTTGCGATGCCTCCAAGTTCGGTCTCGGTGCCGCTTGTCTGCAGCTCTATGACGGCCTTCAGCTGCCCGTCTCCTACGCTTCTCGCACCATGACCCCTGCCGAGCAGCGCTATGCCCAGATTGAAAAAGAACTGCTTGCCGTGGTCTTCGCTTGCTCCAAGTTTAAAGACTACATCCTCGGCAACTCTTTCACCATCGAGACTGACCACCAGCCGTTGGTGACAATCCTGAATAAACCTATCCATGTTGCTTCTTCCCGGTTGCAGCGCATGATGCTGCAGCTCCAGCGTTTCACGTTCCAGATCGTCTACCGTAAGGGCAAAGACATGTTTGTAGCTGACACCCTGTCTCGTGCTCCGCTGCCTTCCGTTGTCCGCCACCCGTACGAATCCTCGGATCTTCTGGTACTAAACGTCAACATTGTTCCTTCACAGCAGATGCAGTCTCTGGTGCAACACACTGCTGATGATCCTGCCCTGCAACAACTTGCGGACGTTATCCGCCGTGGTTGGCCTGACCGTCGCTCCGAACTGCCTGCTGGCGCTGTGCCTTATTTCCTCGTTCGCGATGAACTGGTGCTTCACGCCGGCGTGGTGGTAAAGGGTCACAAAGTCGTGGTGCCTGCCGCCCTGCGGGATCATTACTTCCAGTCTGCTCACAGCGGCCACCCCGGGGTGGAAGCTACTTTGTCCCAGGCCCAGAGCCAATTCTACTGGCCAGGTATGGCTCAGGACATCCGTGACAGGGTCTCCGCCTGCGCTGCTTGCAACACCCTGCACCCCCATCAGCAGCGCCAGCCTCTCCTGCAGCCGCCGGCTCCAGAGCTCCCATGGATGGCCGTTGCCACCGACCTCTTTGAGTGGCGCGGAAAGCACTTCCTGGTCCTGGTGGACTCCTATTCCAGCTGGTTCGAGGTCGATCAGCTGACCTCCATCACCTCTGCCGCTGTCATCGGGAAGCTTCGCCGCCACTTCTCCACCTTCGGCTCCCCGGTGACCCTCCGGTCCGACAACGGCAGCCAATTCTCCAGCGCCGAGTTCAAAACCTTTGCTGCCCGTTGGAACTTTCACCACATTACCAGCAGCCCCGAGTTTCCTCAGAGCAACGGACTTGCTGAGCGGGCCGTACGTAGCGCCAAGGAGCTGCTGGAACACTGCCGCCTGTTCCGTGCTGATTTCCACCTTGCCCTGCTTAACCTCCGCAACATTTCCCGCGACCCCGCGCTCGGTTCCCCTGCCCAGCGCCTTATGTCACGCACCACCAGACCTCCCCTGCCGGTCTCCCAGCAGTCCCTCAAGCCCTCTGTACAGAATCCTGCCACTGTCACTGAGCGCATTGTCAAGAAACAGGTGATCCAGAAGCGCTCCTTCGACAAATCCGCCCGGCCCCTTCCACGTCTGTTCCCGGGGCAGGTTGTCCGAATGCAGTCCCCCTCTGGCCACTACCGCCTGGCCGTCGTAGTCGGCGACGCCGGTTCTCCGCGCTCCTACTTCGTCGACTACGAGGGGGCTATCTACCGTCGCTCCCGCCAGCACCTGCTGCTTGTGAATGAGCCCGCTCCGCCTCCCGCGGATCCTTCCCACCCCCCCATTTCTTCTCGAACTCCCGTTGCCCCTCACGCCCCGACAACACCTCGCATGCCGCGCACCCTACCCTCACAACTGTCCGCCCGTTCCCCTGCCTCGCCTGTCAAGCCGGCCTCGCCCGTCAAACCTGCCTCGCCTGCCAAGCCTGTTTCTCCGCCCGGAGCCCCGCGTTCTCCTCCGCCCGCCTCTCCTGCCGATCCCCCGGCTGCTGTCCCTTCTGTTCCCGACGATGAGGAGGAGGGCGGCTTACGCACCCGCTCTGGCCGGCTGGTCAAGCCGCCTGTCCGCTACGGGGAGCTCGCATAGTTTTATACTGTTGCCGGTGCGATTGGTGTTCGTAGCGTATGAGCCGTGGTCACTCTGTATAGTACCTGCCATGCTTTTGTTTCTAAGAGGAAGGATGTAGATCAGTGCATGTTCCCTTAACCATAGTGACCTCCCCATTACTAACCACTCCCCATTGTCTCCAGTATAATTGTAGTGTCCCCACCTCTAGCTCGCTCTCTAGCTCCAGTGATGACCACGGACAGCTACAGCCTAGTGTTAACTCTCAGTTAATAAACAGTTACAGTAAAAAGACTTGTGTGTGCAGTAAGTCATTTTACACAGCCGAAGTGGCATCGATGGTGACATGACTATTTTGATAGATACACACCACACGGGAGCAAACTACAAATCCATAACAACCTGTCACTGGGGATTAGGATAATTGGTACATATGTGCTTCACACACTAAATTTAGCCCAGAGTTTGAGTTGGTTCTCCGACAGTTCGAATCCGTGACTCAATATAGCATCGACAGCATTTCTCATCGTAACAGAATGCGTTGGTATCAGATAAGGGCGGTGGAATTGATCTATTATCCAATACTTGCTGCAATTGGAGTTTTCGGTAGGTCTTCGTGTGCACAGTGTGTCGGGTGAACACTATGCTAAACCATACGTGTTTTGATCGTGGAAGGAACAGAAATGAAATTAAATGTTGGTGACAGAGGAGGAAGGTGGATGCACGGAGGGGGAATTGAGTTATCGTTCGATGCGATGAATGTTCCTCACCATTATAGCTTTAATATTTTCCATTCCTTTCTAACATTTAATTTATTCTATCCTCACATGAGCGCAAGTGCGAAGAAGCGCAGAATAACGAATAAAATGTTTGTCAAAAACGACCAAAATATTAAGTGGCGATGTTTTTTTAATTCTTATATTGGTCATGTCTGCTGTACTTTAGACAGCGAATGGTTAGAAATAACAAGCACCAGCTTAAGGAGGGGGGGGGGGGGGGGGGGGGGGGGGGTACAGCGGTAGAAAAGCACTCGTTCTGAAAACGACACTGAGATGGCATGGATCGATGGAACGAGTGCGGAAGAGTACGGGATCGGATTGACGGACGGACTGAATGCCGCTTTTACGTCAGGCTCAGAGGGTACAGCAGTAAGTCATCCTGTGCTTTCTGCGTGTTTTTTCTTTGTGTCCAATCCTGAATTACAAATAAGTTAAGTAGTTATTTTTCGTCTCCCATTTCAGTCTTCTGCCCCGTTTGTGCCGACCTGGTCCACGATGGATCAAAACGTACTTTCTTCACTTCTTTATAAGAATCCTGTGCAAAAATAGCACAGAGAAAATTTAGAAAAGGAGCTTTTACAATTCGTTCGAAAGAATATTATAGCGATTTGGCCAAGCAACATAATATCTTGGTGTCGGATATGGACAGTAGATTTGATTTCACAATTTCAGCTGCAATTGGATTTCTTGTTAAATCTCAGTGAGCACAATTCCTGGATGAACAGTATGCTCTACCCTGTGGGTTTTTATCATGGAAGATGCAGAGAAATGTATAGGGAAATAAATTGTTGGCGAAAGGAGAGGAAGTTACATACCGGGAGTGGGAACGAGCTAACGATCGATGCCGATAATTGTTCCTCTGCTTTGGGGCATTAACGTTTTCAATTTCTTTGTAACACGAATTTATCTCACGTCGCGTACGCGGCGGCGTTAAGTAAAGGAGAGTAACATATTTATTTTGGAGAAACCGAAAACGTGGCGATTTACGTTCTTGGGATGGTGGTGCAACCTATTGGCCAGGCAGCAATTGCAGAAATAGCTTACACCAACATTGGACATTGTAGAGTGCGAGATGTATTCGAACAGGAAACCATACTGAGATCGCATAGACATAGTGCAAGACCTATGTAGGTATCGAGAAGGAATCGGATTCGCCCGAAATGTTGACTTTTCAGGAATGTTTTCCCCCTCAAACCAGTCCACAAAGGAAATGCTCGCATTGATGCCTCGATGTTTTAATCAGGCGACTGGATTACTACAATATTGTGCTCATTTGGTTCAGTGCTACCGTCCTGTCTCTTCCACGTGCCTAAACCCAAATGCCCTAATACATCATTATAAATGTAATCTCACGATCCAGAGGTATAGAGCGGACATGATACAGCGTCGATACGTTTGATGACATATATGAATCAGTTTAGTTGTCATTCTGTAACTGCATTAATTGCCTTCTGGTCAATGGTTACTGCACTCGTACCACGAGTCCGCGTCAGCGGAGTCAATGTTGCACAATGCGCTGGGACATTCTGATGTGTTCTGATTTTATTAAAGGTTGTCCGCATTTGGAACAGTTCATATTTGCCTTCACATCTCACGGTTAATAAAGCTGCTGCTCCAGCGCGCCAGAGATGCGAATTCAAACGTGACCTCACGAGCAGTCTATGTGCTCTTCCCGCCGTGAAGCCGTGGTATTCGTTTGCATGTTGCGATTTCACCCACATCACCAGGATGTGCGGGCTCGTTGGCGCCGTGGTCTAAGTCAGTGGGAGTGCGGTAAATCAGAGTTTCTATGGTACTTTATTATCTTGATTAAGCCTTATCTGGTTGTTTAAATTGTCCAAACCTCCTGTTTACAGTCTCCTTGTCGCTTCTCTGAATGTCATTTCGTCGATAAATTCATTTGTGAATTTCGGATAGGCAGGTGACCAATGTCCAAGCAAACAAATCAACGGCTGCACTGTCTTGACCTCACAATTTGCAATCATAATCAACGGAAGCCCGGATTAACCCGTTCAGGCCTCATTCAGGGGAATCGTTGAATGTGATCTGTTATTTATCAGGCGATAAGTACATGTATATTTTGTTTTCATTCTCTTCCAGTGAACGTCGTGGCGATCGTGATTCTGTGCCGAGGAAAGTGCGGTCTATCCAAATGCATCACTCGTTACCTACTGGCCATGTCAACGGCGGACCTCACCGTTATTATGTGCAATGTAATTTTGTATCGTGTGGCCGACATTTATTGGTGGCAATCTTTCTTAAACAACACTCATCTGTGCAGATTCCTGCACTTCCTGGCTCCCGCGGCCGTAGACTACTCAGTTTGGTTCACGGCCGCGTTTACATTTGATCGCTTTGTGGCCATTACCACGCAGCATCTCAAAACAAAATATTGCACCGAGAGAAACGCGATGTTGATTATAGTCACACTGAGCGTAGGCTTCTCTTTAAAGAACATTCCCTGGGCATTCGCATATGTTCCATACCGCATACTAAATGTGCAGTATCCAGGGTGCCTGATAGCACCACAATTCTACACCCAGACACCATGGATTGCATTTTCTTGGACTGAACAGTTGTTAACTCCAGTTATCCCATTTTGTTTGATTTTGTTGTTCAACGCGCTCACTATCAGACGCGTTTTATTGGCTAGCAAGGTCCGCAGGAATCTCCGCGATCTCGGTCATGGAGAGAAAGGAAAGGACGAAGAGACGAGAAATCGCAGACAGTCCATCGTTTTACTATTTGCAATCTCCATGAGTTTTATCCTGCTCTGGTCCGCAACGGTCGCACATTTTGCTTACTTTCGAATAGTGAGCGCTTTCAATCGTAGGACGATCATCAATCCGTTCCCAACATTTAAACAAATAGGGATAATGCTTCAGCTGCTGAGCTCCTGCACAAACACGGCCATTTACACCGTGACGCAAAGAAGGTTCAGGTTAGAGCTATTCCTTGCGCTCAAGTACCTCTGCAATCTCATGAGGAAATTGTTGAAATAGAGAGAGAGGCAGATGACACTAGACATTATTTTGTAACATAGATCGTCATTTAACGCAAAGTGTAGACTTTGTGTTACAAAACACTGTTGGGCTGAATGCAAAAGATGCAGGCTGATTCACTGAGAGAATAAAAGTCTAAATGAATGAAATCAAAAATGTTCACTGGCTACTTCATCTATGGATTTGCATTGAGTTCTTCTTTTGAAACCTTGTTCTTCAGCTACCTGGTCCCGGATGAGAACTGCCGCGGACGATGGACAGTGCGTTGTTGCTGGAATATGTTGTGACCGCTGCGTTCCGGCGACAGTACCACCCATACGCGAACTTGTATTCCCATCGCATACTTTGTTTTCATGTGAATTACGTTTTGCTCCAAAATATTTAGAGACCGTGACGTTTTTTTTTTTTTTTTAATCTTTTTATTTGAATTTCACAGCAATTTGCATACATACAATCATAACAGACAGTGACAGTCAAGGCATAATTGTGCAACAGTATGTAAGCGACCCTCAAAGCCCTTACCCTTACCCACCTTCAACCCACCTTCAACCCACAGGTCGGAACTAAACGGGGACAAACAACACTCATATACATACACATCCACAAACATATGGTAAGATAAACGAAACAAAAAGTACTAAAAAAAAAGAAATAAAAAAAGAAATAAAAGGGGGTCACTAATAACAGTAAATAAGTCAGTAATTAAATAAATAAGTTTGGGGGGGGGGGGGGGTTAAGGGGAGAGCAGCTGCAGTAGAGCAGAACAATGGTGGAGAGCACTCAGTCCTCTTCCGAGTCCGGGGACAAGTTGAGAGAGTTAACAAGTTCCAAGAAAGGGTTCCATGTATCTAGGAATGTCTTGGTAGAGCCTTTGAGGGAGAACCGACGTTTTTCAAGCTTTAAATTGTAACGCACCTCCTTAATCCAGCGGGTGTGTGTCGGGGGGCAGGTGAGCCTCCAGTTAAGCAAGATCAGTCTCCGGGCTAACAAGGTTGTAAAAGCTAGAACCCGTTTCACCGCAACAGAGAGGTTGGTATTGGGAGGGGTACCGAAAATGGCTGACAGTGGGTTTGGAGGAATAGTCTGGCCGTAGGCTCTGCTTATCAAGTCGAAAGCACTCCTCCATAAGGTTGCTATCTTAGGGCAAGACCAAAACATATGGCTTTGGTTGGCAGGAGATTGATTACATCTGTTGCAGGTGTCCCTAACAGCGGGGTAAATTCTAGATAATCTTGCATTTGTGTAGTGGACTTTGTGAAGGACTTTGCATTGGATTAGGCCATGACGGGCACATATGGAGGAAGAATGGATCAAATCCAAGGCAGAGTCCTATTGCTGGTCTGTTAGTTTCGTATTCAGCTCACCCTCCCACGCAGCTTTTAATGAGGTATGAGGTTTCAATATAACCGACCCTAACAAGTTATACAAAACAGAGATGCATTTCTTCCGGTTAGGGTTTGGGTCAGATGCATATTTGTCATCAATGTCCTTTATTTTTTGTAACAGGTCAACAGGTTTGGGACATCTCGGCTCTTTTCAGGTTGGAGACAAAAAAGATAAGTTGGCCCCTAATATAGGCTTTTGAAGCTTCCCAGAGTATATATATTTCTATGTCCGGCTAGTCATTCAGCTCAAAATATAAGGTGATTTGGGAGTGCAAGAATTCCATGTAGTGAGCCTCTGCTAATAATTAGGAGTTGAGCCTCCACTGTTTAAAGGGGTTAGTTCGTTTACGAAAGTGGAGATCGAGAGAGGTTGCAGCGTGATCTGATATTACGATGCTATGATACTCGCTGGATTTGATTTTGGAGAGCAGTCTGTTATCTAAGAGAAAGAAGTCTATACGGGTATAGGTGCGGTGCACATGGGAAAAAAATGAAAATAATTTCGTCGTGGGGAATGTAAATCTCCATGGGTCTGTGAGCCCAAGTTGTTTGGCGAAAGCATGCAGAGTCTTACCTGATTTAGTTAAATTAGAGACTTTGTTCGAAGATCAGTCCAGTATAGGGTCTTGGACCAGATTAAAATCTCCACCCACAATGACGTGGTGATTTTCAACATTTGGGAGAGATGTAAAAAATGTGGTTACAAATGAGCTGTCATCCCAGTTGAGTCCGTAAATGCTGTCCAATATGACAGGTGTGTCTTGCAGTTTGCCAGACACCATGACAAAGCGGCCAGCAGGGTCCTCCACAGTTTTCTGTGGTTCGAACATAACGTTCTTACGAATCAGGATAGCAGTACCCCTAACCCTATCATTAAATTTCGAGTGAAATATGTGGCTAATCCAGCCTTCTCTGTTACGAAGGTGGGTCTCTTGAATAAAAAATATATCGCCTTTGAGCTGTTGCAAGTGGGCCAAGATCCTGTCAGTCTTGGTAGGACTTCCCACCCCCCTCACGTTCCACGAGACAACCCTAAGAGTGTCGTTTGTGTTGGCCATACTTAGCTATATCCAAGCGAGTGGGCAGAGCGCTGCGTAAACGAAACCAGCTGCCGAGAGTGGGGATGTGATTAAAAAAAAAAACATACACACGTATACACACAACAAACAAGTGGGACACATATCACTTAACCATCTTTCCGCAGGAAAATCAATATTATTACGTTTCAAAGAGCAAGTCTTTATTTGAAAATATGACGAGAAATGTATCCAGTGGCGGTATTATTGTGATTTGTTTCAGGACAAAGGGGGGAGGTTAAATTGAGAACTGATTACATTTCCTCGGTCGGTTATATTAGAAATATTAATTCGCGGTCGGTTACGATTGTGCCTCCATCGCGAGCACGATGATTGTAACATTGATGTGATTAGAATTTACATTCTCGTTGAACAGGTAACACACCACTTAATTGATCGCATGCTGAGCATGGCGTTGGTAGCACTGCACGGAAATATGAAAATATAACCCTGGTGGAAACGCGACGAGTACATGATTCGGAGGTGACAGGTAATGACGTGGATGACGAAGCTCTTTGGAAATACGTCCCATATAAATACTTGTATACAAGGGAAAAGTAGTGTAAATAGTGTACACGTCAAACATTTGCTGGCATCCAATGGGGTCACGGCTAACTTGAGATAGCGATTGAACACTATTCCGGTATAAAATGCCATGTGGGATGGGGATAGGTGGGGAGGTGGGCGGATGGGGTGGGGAGAGAGATTTCCATCTTTGGCCCACGATATGTGCACCTTAATCCAAGAGACCTGCGTCTCCGTGGCAATACTGCGGCTCTGCATTCCGACTTGCCATCATCGTTCACATAAAACGTTTGTAACTGTCAATTGTTTATTGATCCCCATGTATTCGCGTGCGGTTTAGACACTTTAATTGTGATACCACCGTCGAATTCCAGTTGTTGCCATATTTTAGTTTTGCATTTAATGGGCGGCCTGCAAACGTATATGTGGAAAGGGACAAGATGCAGGTTAGAAAACTCTGTCATAACAATTAAGAACACAAATGTGCAGAGAGCTGCGAATGAACATATTTCAAAGTAAGATGTCAAGGACAATAGAGCATAGAATGATGGAGCACATGAATTTGATTTGCAAAGTTCTGATAGAGAGAGGCAGAGGAGATGCAGGGAGCATGTCTCCGTGAGCCGCCGCATCTAGAACCAAGGGAGTGAGGCACTGGATTAGGGGACACTACTCTGGAATCAAATATAGAATAACGTTTTTACTGAGTTGGGAGGGTGTATCTCTAACACGAACAAAATTGGAGGCCCTAATATGGAAATATGGACAGAAGGATTATATACATATCAAGACATAATAACCTGTGAAATATGTCGCGTCATCATAAGTGTATTATTACATTAAGCAGTAGCAAACACTCTCAAAGATATTGTATTTATCCTATCCGTTTCTCCCGTCTATCTTGGCAACATATGTTGATGCTGGAGAGTCCACCACACGGGAGTTAGAATAGGTTCGCATCGAAATCGGGACACCCATGTTTCTTGTTCACTCGCTGCATTTACCAAGTCCGTGTTCAAAGAGATATGTCCACCAGACCACTGCCAGCGGAGTGAGTGGAGCACAGTGCTCCTGTGTTGCTGCATCGGTATCCAGCCGTAGTGCATTCTTCACATAAACGTTAACTTGCGGCCATTCCACAATTGGCGCTTCCAGATCCCACTAGTCATTACCTGTTTCAGTCAGATCTGTTGATTTCATACACTAGAAGATGTAATATTTGTAGGTTAGGTGGTTAATACAACTCGTCTAGTGGAAGTCAAGATGCTTTCTTACAAATAAATAAATAAATAAATAGTCTTGGACAATAATTATATTGCTATGGCTCTGAAGTAAAGAAATCGATTAAAAGTGCCGACGATCGGAATTGCGTTGAATGATGTAATCTGCAGACAGCGTCTATGTTAGGGACGGCCCAGTAAAGGGCAAAGCTGTAAAACCCGGTAAAACGTGCATTTGAGTAAAACACAAAGTGCTGAAGCAACTCAACGGATCAGGAAGCAAATCTGGATAAAATAAATAAACGACGCATTGAATGTAGTGTTTGTTCGGTCGTCGCTTGTCCATTCCCCCAAAGAGGCTACTGGACCAGCTGAGCTATTCCAACTGTTCGTGTTTCACTCAGATTATGGCATCTGCAATTCCGTGTGGAAACACGTGCACTGATGCATTTTCTATTCCACATTCACAATGCCTGCTTGGAGGTTGACGCAGAATACTATAATTTATAAAATAGATTTAAAACCCAGCAGGTGGTGACGAACAATGGCTGCCTCTGTCTGTCTGTCTCGTCTGTTTCCTCTTTGTTGTTTATAGTCTGTGTTAAATGTATATTTTAGTGTACCTTTAGTTTTGTATTATGTGGGGGCGGATGGACATATTTTAATCTCTTTACCCGACGGACATGCGACTTTTTTTCGTATCGTATCTCCGTCCGCAGTGCGGCATAACATTGCGGATCCATTGTCAGGGATGGACCTCGGGAGCTCCATCCGCGGGAGCCTGAAGACTTAACATCCTGCAGCTCGTTGTCCCTGGTTGTGAACCTACTTAGGGAGCTCAGAGCCACAGGAGCATCGACCGCCCGGACGCGGGTGCTTCAATTGTCGGCTGCGGGAACTTCGATCGCCTCGACTGCGTGAACTTCGATCGCCTCGACTGCAGAGGATTTAACTGACCCGACTGGAAAGGAAAGAGAAGATGAGACTCTATTGACTTCCATCACAGTGGGGAATGTGGGGGAGCCGCTGTGGTGGAAGTTTATGTTAATTTTATGTAGCTGTATGTCTTGTTGCTTTTTTTTGGTATGATTGTATGGCAAAATCAATTTCCTTGTACGTTTTTACATACTTGGCATGTAAATTGATTACGATTACGATTAGATTGTTCCATAGAGTAGCAATGTTACAAAATTTTGAGATTTAAAAAATTAAGTCTGCAATTTATCCCATCAGATAAAGCACAAAAATGGACTTCCGGTGGCGCTATGGAGTAGGAGAGACTCGCGCCAACTAGCTCCGTGAAAAAAAACGAACAAACGGGGGAAAAGACAGATCCTGCCTGCAGAAAACGGCACCGATTGTTTTGCAGTA
>NW_026575918.1:22500-24812 GCF_028641065.1 Leucoraja erinaceus | reverse complement strand
CAGCCCCTAGGTGGTTATAGCCCAGCGAGCAGCTCACCACCTGCAGGTACACACACAGGTATACACAGTACACAACAGGTGCAGGAGTAGAGGCCATTCGGCCCTTCGAGACAGCACCGCCATTCAATGTGATCATGGCTGATCATCCCCAATCAGTACCCCGTTCCTGCCTTCTCCCCATATCCCCCGACTCCGCTATCTTTAATAGCCCTATCTTGCTCTCTCTTGAAAGTATCCAGAGAACCGGCCTCCACCGCCCTCTGAGGCAGAGAATTCCACAGACTCACAACTCTCTGTGAGAAAAAGTGTTTCCTCGTCTCCGTTCTAAATGGCTTACCCCTTATTCTTAAACTGTGTGTGTGTGTGGCCCCTGGTTCTGGACTCCCCCAACTTCGGGAACATGTTTCCTGCCTCTAGCGTGTCCAAACCCCTTAACAATCTCATATATGTTTCAATGAGATCCCCTCTCATCCTCCTAAACTCCACAGAGTGTACGAGCCCACAGCCGCTCCATTCTCTCAGCATATGACAGTCCCGCCATCCCGGGAATTAATCTGGTGAACCTACGCTGGGCTCCCTCAATAGCAAGAATGTCCTTCCTCAAATTAGGGGACCAAAACTGTACACAATACTCCAGGTGTGGCCTCACTAGGGCCCTGTACAACACCTGTACACAATACTCCAGGTGTGGTCTCACTAGGGCCCTGTACACCTGTACACAATACCCCAGATGTGGTCTCACTAGGGCCCTGTACACCTGTACACAATACTCCAGGTGTGGCCTCACTAGGGCTCTGTACACCTGTACACAATACTCCAGGTGTGGTCTCACTAGGGCTCTGTACACCTGTACACAATATTCCAGGTGTGGTCTCACTAGGGCCCTGTACACCTGTACACAATACCCCAGATGTGGTCTCACTAGGGCCCTGTACACAATACTCCAGGTGTGGTCTCACTATGGCCCTGTACACCTGTACACAATACTCCAGGTGTGGTCTCACTATGGCCCTGTACACCTGTACACAATACTCCAGGTGTGGTCTCACTAGGGCCCTGTACACACCTGAGACAGGTAGACAGGTGAATGCTCAGCCTCTGGGGAGGGTTGTGGCACAGGGGGATCTAGGAGTGTGGTTCCCTGAAGGTGGAATGGGGCCACACTGAGCCTCTTGCCCAGAGTCGGGGAATCGAGGACCAGAGGACACGGGTTCAAGGTGAAGGGCGAAAGATTGAATGGGAATCTGAGGGGCAACTTTTTCTCACACAGAGGGTGGTGGGTGCATGGAACCAGCTGCCGGAGGAGGTAGTTGAGGCAGGTACATGGTTACAACAGGTTTAGTGCCTCACGGTGGTGCAGCGGGTAGAGCTGCTGCCTCACAGCGCCACAGACCCAGGCTCCAACCTGCTGTCTGTGCGGAGTTTGCATGATCCTCCCGTGACCCGTGTGGGTTTTCTCCGGGCGCTCCGGTTTCCTCCCACACTCCAAAGACGTGCGGGTTTCTAGGTTGTAGATTGTAAATTGTCCCCCAGTGTGTGTGTGTGTGTGTGTAGGATAGTGTTAGTGTGCGGGGATCGCTGGTCGGTACGGATCCGAAGGGCCGAAGGGCCTGTTTCCGCGCTGTAAGCACAAGGCGGGTGTCGAGATCTTTACCTTTGAGGAGAGAGCCAGTGCCAGAGGGATCTGTTGGTCGAAGGGGTCGAAGGCGTGGAGGGTCCCGAACAGGTCCCGGTACACACCTGCTGTGTGGACCTCCAGGTAAACCGCACCTGAGTCTGTGATGTACAGGGCACTGCTCTGGTTGGACAATACCTGGCTGACGTTGATGTGGGGCAGACACTTGGTGATCTTGCGTGTGGAGAGTTGTACAGTGTAGGAGCGAGGCTGGTCAAGCTGCGTCTCGTTGATGGTCAAACTGTAGATCTTGCCGTCATCTGTGGCCAGAGTGACAGGGTCAGCACCACAGTGGTCACTCTGCCCAGCCGCCCAGACTAGCCCAGCCCATACTAGCCCACCATGGCCACTCCGCCCAGACTAGCCCACCCATACCAGCCATGGTCAAACTGTAGATCTTGCCGTCATCTGTGGCCAGAGTGACAGGGTCAGCACCACAGTGGCCACTCTGCCCAGACCAGCCCGCCCAGACTAGCCCGCCCAGACTACCCCGCCCAGACTAGCCCAGCGTGGCCACTCCACCCCAGACTAGCCCGCCCAGACTAGCCCACCCATACCAGCCATGGTCAAGTTGTAGATCTTGCCGTCATCTGTGGCCAGAGTGACAGGGTCAGCACCACGGTGGCCACTCTGCCCA
>NW_026575918.1:0-12500 GCF_028641065.1 Leucoraja erinaceus | reverse complement strand
TCCATACCCCCTGATCCCTTTAGCCACAAGGGCCACATCTAACTCCCTCTTAAATATAGCCAATGAACTGTGTGGCCTCAACTACCCTCTGCGGCAGAGAGTTCCACAGATTCACCACTCTCTGTGTGTGAAAAATGTTTTTCTCATCTCATCTCAGTCCTAAAAGATTTCCCCCTTATCCTTAAACTGTGTGTGGCCCCTTGTTCTGGACTTCCCCAACATCGGTAACAATCTTCCTGCATCTAGCCTGTCCAACCCCTTAAGAACTTTGTAAGTTTCTATAAGTAACCGTATAATATAACATATAACAATTACAGCACGGAAACAGGCCATCTCGGCCCTTCTAGTCCGTGCCGAACACATATTCTCCCCTAGTCCCATCTACCTGCGCTCAGACCATAACCCTCCATTCCCTTCCCGTCCATATAACTATCCAATTTATTTTTAAATGATAAAATCGAACCTGCCTCCACCACCTCCACTGGAAGCTCATTCCACACAGCTACCACTCTCTGAGTAAAGAAGTTCCCCCTCATGTTACCCCTAAACTTCAGTCCCTTAATTCTCATGTCATGTCCTCTTGTTTGAATCTTCCCTACTCTCAGTGGGAAAAGCTTGTCCACATCAACTCTGTTTTGTAAGTTTCTACAAGTGTTTTGTAAGTTTCTATAAGTTTATCCACAAAGTGAGTGCAGGTTGGGAGAGGTGGAGAGGTGGGGGCTTGTGCCTGATACTTACACTGGGTGGCCCCTCATTCCTATTGAATCGGGAATATTTTGGAAGCTTGGCTCTGCTCGACATGATCTTTCCCCTCTGCAGGTATAATGTTTGATTCACGTCACGTTGCAGAGGACCGATTGTGATCTGCGTTTGCCCAGTGCGAACCACACACATGTCATTATTTCAGCTGTTTGTGCTGTAAAGTGCTGGCAGGCAGCTCCCCCATTAACCTCCCCCACCCCCCCCCCCCCCCGCCCCCCCACCCCCCCCCCCAAACCCACCCACCCCACCCCGGGTGTGATGTCAACTGCACCAGTTGCCCCGGCGACAACAGATGTTATTGTGACTTAATAGTCGGGATTTTGACATCACGGCCCCGCGGTCTCCAGTTGTCTCTCTGTCTCCAGAGACTGGGGTTGGTTTGGGAAGGAGCGGAGGCTGGGAATTGTAGAAGGGAATGGAACGGAGAAAGCAACTTGGCGTTACGGTCTCTTGCAACGAGGAGGAGCTCAAAGGGTTAAAAGATGGTGAAATGTTCAACAAAGATCTCAACCCGAAACGTCACCTATCCATGTTCTCCACAGATGCTGCCTGACCCGCTGAGTTACTCCAGCACTCTGTGAAACGTCACCTATCCATGTTCCCCACAGATGCTGCCTGACCCGCTGAGTTACTCCAGCACTCTGTGAAACGTCACCTATCCATGTTCTCCACAGGTGCTGCCTGACCCGCTGAGTTACTCCAGCACTCTGTGAAACATCACCTATCCATGTTCTCCACAGATGCTGCCTGACCCGCTGAGTTATGGTGCAGCAGCATCTATGGAGCGAAGGAAATAGGCAACGTTTCGGGCCGAAACCCGGAAGGGTTTCGGCCCGAAACATTGCCTATTTCCTTAGCTCCATAGATGCTGCTGCACCCACTGAGTTACTCCAGCACTCTGTGAAACGTCACCTGTCCATGTTCTCCATAGATGCTGCCTGACCCGCTGAGTTACTCCAGCACTCTGTGAAACGTCACCTGTCCATGTTCTCCACAGATGCTGCCTGACCCGCTGAGTTATGGTGCAGCAGCATCTATGGAGCGAAGGAAATAGGCAACGTTTCATAGAAACATAGACAATAGGTGCAGGAGTAGAGGCCATTCGGCCCTTCGAGCCTGCACCATTCACCATTCAATATGATCATGGCTGATCATCCAACTCAGTATCCCATCCCTGCCTTCTCTCCATACCCCCTGATTCCCTTTAGCCACAAGGGCCACATCTAACTCCCTCTTAAATATAGCCAATGAACTGTGGCCTCAACTACCTACTGTGGCAGAGAATTCCACAGATTCACCACTCTCTGTGTGAAAAATGTTTTTCTCATCTCGGTCCTAAAAGGATTTCCCCTTTATCCTTAAGCTGTGACCCCTTGTCCTGGACTTCCCCAACATCGGGAACAATCTTCCTGCATCTAGCCTGTCCAACCTCTTAAGAATTTTGTAAGTTTCTATAAGATCCCCCCTCAATCTCCTAAATTCTAGCGAGTACAAGCCAAGTCTATCCAGTCTTTCTTCATATGAAAGTCCTGACATCCCAGGAATCAGTCTGGTGAACCTTCTCTGTACTCCCTCTATGGCAAGAATGTCCTTCCGAAACACGAAGGAAATAGGCAACGCCCGAAACGTTGCCTATTTCCTTAGCTCCATAGATGCTGCTGCACCCGCTGAGTTACTCCAGCACTCTGTGAAACGTCACCTATCCATGTTTCTCCACAGATGCTGCTGCACCCGCTGAGTTACTCCAGCACTCTGTGAAATGTCACCTATCCATGTTCTCCACAGATGCTGCCTGACCCGCTGAGTTACTCCAGCCCTCTGTGAAACGTCACCTATCCATGTTCTCCACAGATGCTGCCTGACCCGCTGAGTTACTCCAGCACTCTGTGTATTGATCAGCATCTGCAGTTCTTTCTGTCTATGCAAAGCAATAGTTCTGGAGAAAAGTCTAAAACAATTAGACAGTCCGAAATAAATCCATTTCAGGGAAAGATCAGAGAATGGGGGGAGTTGGGGGGGGGGGGGGGTGGGGGGGGGGGGGGACAGCGGGGGGGGGGGGGGGGGGGGGGGGGGACAGGAGGGGGGGGGGGGGGTGGGCAGGCTTTGGGGTAAAGACATGAGGGGGGAGAACATTACCCTGGAGTATTGAAAGATGAGGAATGACAAACAGGTTTAACGAGGGACATTGCAAAGCTTTTGTTGCGCGCTAACCAGTCAGCAGAAAGACAACACATGATTACAATCGAGCCGCCCACACAGTACATAGACACATAGACAATAGGTGCAGGAGTAGAGGCCATTTGGCCCTTCGAGCCTGCACCATTCGCCATTCAATATGATCATGGCTGATCATCCAACTCAGTATCCTGTACCTGCCTTCTCTCCCTACCCCCTGATCCCTTTAGCCACAAGGGCCACATCTAACTCCCTCTTAAATATAGCCAATGAACTGTGTGGCCTCAACTACCTTCTGTGGCAGAGAATTCCACAGATTCACCACTCTCTGTGTGTGAAAAAGTGTTTCCTCGTCTCCGTTCTAAATGGCTTACCCCTTATTCTTATACTGTGTGTGTGTGTGTGTGGCCCCTGGTTCTGGACTCCCCCAACATCGGGAACATGTTTCCTGCCTCTAGCGTGTCCAAACCCTTAACAATCTTATATGTTTCAATGAGATTTGTACTCGCTAGAATTTAGAAGATTGAGGGGGGATCTTATAGAAACTTACAAAATTCTTAAGGGGTTGGACAGGCTAGATGCAGGAAGATTGTTCCCGATGTTGGGGAAGTCCAGAACAAGGGGTCACACAGTTTAAGGATAAGAGGGAAATCCTTTAGGACCGAAATGGGAAAAACATTTTTCACACAGAGAGTGGTCAATCACTGGAATTCTCTGCCACAGAAGGTAGTTGAGGCCACACAGTTCATTGGCAATATTTAAGAGGGAGTTAGATGTGGCCCTTGTGGCTAAAGGGATCAGGGGGTATGGAGAGAAGGCAGGTACGGGATACTGAGTTGGATGATCAGCCATGATCATATTGAATGGCGAATGGTGCAGGCTCGAAGGGCCGAATGGCCTCTACTCCTGCACCTATTGTCTATGTTTCTGTTTCTATGAGATATCCTCTCATCCTTCTAAACTCCAGTGAGATACAGTGTAGCCACAGTAGTGTATCCCCCAGTGCTACAGTGTAACCGTCCACCCACCCACAGACACAGTGTATCCACCCACAGACACAGTGTATCCGCCCATAGATACAGTGTATCCGCCCATAAATACAGTGTAACTGCCCACAGTGATACAGTGTATCCGCCCACAGATACAGTGTATCCGCCCATAGATACAGTGTAACTGCCCACAGTGATACAGTGTATCCCCCAGTGCTACAGTGTAACCATCCACAGACACAGTGTATCCGCCCATAGATACAGTGTAACATCCACAGATACAGTGTAGTGCTACAGTGTAACCATCCACAGACACAGTGTATCCGCCCATAGATACAGTGTAACTGCCCACAGTGATACAGTGTATCCCCCAGTGCTACAGTGTATCCGCCCATAGATACAGTGTATACACCCACAGATACAGTGTATCCGCCCATAGATACAGTGTAACTGCCCACAGTGATACAGTGTATCCGCCCATAGATACAGTGTATCCGCCCCCTGTGATACAATGTATCCGCCCACAGATACAGTGTATCCGCCCCCTGTGATACAATGTATCCGCCCACAGATACAGTGTATCCGCCCCCTGTGATACAGTGTATCCGCCCACAGTGATACAGTGTATCCGCCCCCTGTGATACAATGTATCCGCCCCCTGTGATACAATGTATCCGCCCCCTGTGATACAGTGTATCCGCCCACATAGATACAGTGTATCCGCCCACAGATACAGTGTATCCGCCCACAGATACAGTGTATCCACCCACAGACACAGTGTATCCGCCCACAGATACAGTGTATCCGCCCCCTGTGATACAATGTATCCGCCCACAGACACAGTGTAGCGAGTGTTAGTTACACTGTGGGGCCGGGGATGGCGACCGGGAGAGGCGGCGGGCTCTGGGTCTGGGTCGGGGTCTGGGTCGGGGTCGGGGTCTGGGGGAGACTGTGGGTCGGCTCTGGCCCGCAGTGTGGACAAGGCCATGGACGAGGCGGCTGCCACCGGCTTCCTCAACCTGAGCAACAGAAAACTGCGCGGATTCCCGCACAGCGCCGCAAACCACGACCTGTCCGAACACTCACAACAGGACCGGTGATGGGGGAAGGGGGGAGAGAGAGGGGACGGGCGAGAGAGGGAGAGGGGGAGGGAGAGGAGAGAAGGGGAGGGGGGAGAGAGGGAGGGAGAGGGGGCGAAGGTGAGGGAGGGTAAGAGAGGGAGGGAGGGAGTGGGTGCGGCTCCACGGATGGGACAGTGGAGGGGGGGAGGGAGGGAGAGGGGGGCGGGGAGAGGGATCTCTGGGGAGGAGGGGGAGTGATGGAGAGACGAGGCCAGGAGATCTGAGAGGGGCGGATAAAGGAGTAGAGAGGAGTGGGGAGACTCCTCCTGATCAGAGGGGGGGGGTAGGGACGAGAGGGGCGTAGAGATAGGGGGAAGGAGAGAGACGAGTTGAGGGGGAGGAGGGAGAAGTGTTCTTGTAGGGGGTTCTTAGGGGAGAGTCCACGAGGGGTTGAGTGAGGATGGGAAGGAGAGGGGGGAGGGAGGAGAGGAGGGAGTGTTGAGAGTGGGGAAGGGGAGGGAAGGTAGGGGGGAGGGGAGGGATTGTTTGTAAATCTGCTCTCCCCCCCACTCCACTTCTCCTCTCCACCCCCTCCCTCCTCTCCCCCCCCCCTCAATCCCTCAACCCTCTCCCTCCCCCTCTCCCCCTCTCTCTGCCCCACTTTTCCCCCCCCTCCTCCCCCCTCCTCTCCTCTCCTCCCCTCCCTCTCCTCCCCTCTCTCTCTCGGCCCCCTCTCTCTCTCCCTCCTCCTCTCCCCCCACTCTCTCTCTCCCCCTCTCTCTCCCCCCCTCTCTCTCTCTCTCTCTCTCTCTCTCTCTCTCTCTCTCTCCCCCCCCTGGTCTCCCCCTCTCTCCTCCCCGCCCACTCTCCTCCTCTCTCTTCTCCATCCCTCCCTCTCCGCCTGTATGTCTCCTCCTCTCTCCTAAGGAAAGCAAAACTCAAAGCCAGTCCAGGGCCACATGTGAAAACTGTCTCCAGTTTAGGGCCCTCTCCTCTGAGGGGGGGGGGGGCTCTCTTGGGGTGAGATTGAAGCTGCCTTCGGGAGGGTTGCATGGGGGATTGGGCATGTTTGGGGTGATGTCTGGTCTGATGGAGGGGGGTCCCTCCTGCTGGGTACTGTCCTCCTGAGGGGAGGGGGTCACTGGTCCGTGAGGGGGGGGGGGAGGGGGAGGAGATGAGGGGGGAGGTGGGAGTGAGATTGATGGAGGGGAGAGGGGTGAGGTGAGGGAGAGGGTCTGGAGGGTTGAGGTGAGATTGAGGTGGGGGTAGGGGTGAGATTGAGGGGGGGGTGGGGTGACTAGATTGGAGGGGGAGGGAGAGGGGAGTTAGATTGAGGGGAGGGGTCTAGTGGAGGAGAGGGAGGGGGGAGGGATGGGAGGTGAGAGGGAGAGAGAGGAGGGGGGGTGAGCCTCGGTCTCTCTGTGAGTGGGAGAGGCCCGGAGGAGAGAGCAGTCCCAGTGTGCCCCCACTGGTGCAGCGGTGAGAGACCATCTGCCTCACTGGGCCAGAGACCCCCTCCCTGGTGACTTCTGCAGGTGACTAGGGGCTCTGAGAGGTCTATTGAGGAGTTGGCATGTGAGACCTGTGTGGGTTTTCCTCTCCGAGATCTCCTCTCTTGGGATTCCCCTCGGATCCCTCCCACACTCCAAAGAGTGTGAGGGGCTGTCAGGGTTGGACTGATGGATGAACAGGCCACAGCCGAAATTCCTCTCCCTCATCTCCATTCTAAAGGAATGGTCCCTCGAAGGCTGATGTGTGCCCTCTAGTGTACCTGACTCTCGACTCTAGGGGCCCACTACACATCTGAAACAGGGGGATTCCACATTCAAATGTCCAGGATGAGCTGGAACGGGGCATTGATTTGCCCGAACTCCCAACTCGCCTCTTGGAAGAGGCTCCATAGATCTAGCCTCACCCGCTGAGTTCCCCAGCATTTTTTGGTGGATCACCTTCGATTTTATTCCCCAGCAGGCTGCCGGTCCTTCTCAAACCAACTCAGCGGGATCAGGGAGATAGAGAGGGGGAGAGGAGGGGAGATGGAGTGAACCCTTCAGAGTCCAGAACTCGCGACTAGGGAGGCGAGGAGGGGAGATTCAATCTCCCCACAGAGGGATAGCTGCCTGACCCTTCGAAGGTCTCAAGATTTCAAGGACCAGTTGGGATTGTCAGGACAGGTCCCAGAGAGAGTGAATTCTCCTTCTGCGAACACCCTAGGATGAGGGGATACAGAACAGATCAGGTGTCAGGAGTACCCCATTGAATATCTCAGAGGAGACACCCTTCTAGTAATTAAGCACTAAGGGGTACAGGCCCATTTAGACACGGAGAGGGGAGGAACTCTTTTTTTCTCACAGAGAGTTGTGAGTCTGTGGAAGAAGGAGACTGCCTCAGAGGCCGGTTCTCTGGAGAGGGAATTCTTTCCTCTCTCGATAGCTAGATACAGGTTTAAAGATAGCGAGAGAGAGATCAGGGAGACGATTGGGGAAGATCCAGCCGTGGGGGGCATTGAATGGGAATGTGAGAGGGGGGTGTGGGTGTGATGGGCTGTGTCCTGAGACCCTTTGATTTGTCTCGAGCCAGGTTCTATAAGCCTGATGGATGTGGGACAGTGAGCTACGAGGGAGAGAACCTGGCGTTCTGTCCAGTCTTCAGTGGTGGTACCTTCTGGATGAAGGTTGCAGGGAGATGAGTGTGTGAGAGGTGAGAAGAGGTGTGATTGTGTCTGGTTGCTGATCTGCCAGAGGGCTCTGTTGAGGCAGCGACTGGATAAATCCCCTCGATGGAAGGAGGGTCAGAGCCGATGATGGACGGGGCAGTGTTTACTACTTTTGTGTCTATCATGTGTATAAACCGGCATCTGATGTTTCTGGCTGGGGTTAGTGCGAGGTAAAGACTCTGGCAGTCATGCTGCCTCGAGAGGGATTGGACTCTGAGCTGCTGTACCTGGTACTGTGGGAGAGAGAGGGAGTGGAGGAGAGAGAGAGAGAGGGTGGTGGAGGAGAGAGTCAGAGAGAGAGAGGGAGAGAGGAGAGGGGGAGATGACAGAGAGAGGAGAGGGGATGAGAGGAGGGTGAGAGGAGAGACTACAGTGGAGTCCCCAGCCCGAGAGGAGGGAGGGTTGAAGAGGGAGGAGGTCACAGGGGGGGACAGGAGAGGTAGAGGAGAGAGAGCGGAGATGGGTTCATAGGGGAGGAGAAAAGGTTGATTGGGATAGAGAGGGAGAGAGGAGGAGAACAGAGGCAGGAGAGGAGAGAGGGAGATAGAGATGGAGAGGGAGAGGGACTCCCCACTGTGAGGAGGTCCCAACCCGAGAGGGGGTGGAGACTAGGGAGGGGAGAACCAACAGGGGAATAGAGAGGAGAGTCCCCGAGGGAGGAACCCCAGGATCAGAGAGGGGGAGGGAGGGAGGGAGAGAGAACTCTACACCATCCTGTCATTTTTTATCAGTAACTCACCTTGAGCTCCAGAACAGGAGGGAGCCAGAGGCACACAGGGGAGAGGGAGGGGAGAACTATAGGACCAATCCACACACATGGGAGGACAGAGGGGAAGGGAGAGAGACACCCCACCTACACCCATCTACACACCCTGACCCGACCAACATGCCCCACTCTGGGAGACGAGTCCCTCCTCCAGGGTAACATGCCCCCTCCACTCTAGTGGATGGAGAGGAGAGGGACCAACATGCCCCAGTGACACAGTGGATGTGGGGGGTCCCAATGAGAGTGTCAGAGGAGGGAAAGAGATGGGTCGAGAGACACGAGAGACATGCCTTCTTCAACTAGAGCCCCCCCTTCCTGACCAAATGCACCCTCCCCCCATGTCCCCCCCCCTATCTAAGAGGGGTTGGACCCCAACCCCCCCTAGTACACTATCCCCACACATTTTTTACCAACATGCCCCTTCAGGACTAGTCCCCACCCAGACTTTCTTCAAGAGGCCCTCTTCTACTCTCCTCTCCCTCCCAACCCCTCCCCCACCTGGCCCTCTCCCCCCTCCCCCCCAGGAGGACCCTTGCTCCCATCTACAGAGTCCCCACCCCCGTTTGCAGAGGCTGGATCATGCCCCATCTACACTAGTCCCCCCCCCCGACCAACAGCCCCATCTACACTAGTCCCAGAGGGACCAACATGCCCCAAGAGACCACTAGTCCCACCCCGCCAACAACCCATCTACCCCGTCTACCACTAGTCCCACCCCACCCCGACCATGCCCCGTCTACACTAGTCCCACCCCGACCAACATGCCCCTCTACACTAGTCCCACCCCGACCAACATGCCCCGTCTACACTATTCCCACCCCGACCAACATGCCCCCTCTACACTAGTCCCACCCCGACCAACATGCCCCGTCTACACTAGTCCCACCCCGACCAACATGCCCCATCTACACTAGTCCCACCCCGACCAACATGCCCCGTCTACACTAGTCCCACCCCCGACCAACATGCCCCCGTCTACACTAGTCCCACCCCGACCAACATGCCCCGTCTACACTAGTCCCACCCCGACCAACATGCCCCGTCTACACTAGTCCCACCCCGCGACCAACATGCCCCATCTACACTAGTCCCCACCCCGACCAACATGCCCCATCTACACTAGTCCCACCCCGACCAACATGCCCCATCTACACTAGTCCCACCCCGACCAACATGCCCCATCTACACTAGTCCCCCCCCGACCACATGCCCCATCTACACTAGTCCCCCCCCCGACCAACGTGCCCCATCTACACTAGTCCCACCCCGACCAACATGCCCCCCCCGACCAACATGCCCCGTCTACACTAGTCCCACCCCGACCAACATGCCCCGTCTACACTAGTCCCACCCCGACCAACATGCCCCGTCTACACTAGTCCCACCCCGACCAACATGCCCCATCTACACTAGTCCCACCCCGACCAACATGCCCCATCTACACTAGTCCCACCCGACCATCATGCCCCATCTACACTAGTCCCACCCCGACCAACATGCCCCATCTACACTAGTCCCACCCCGACCAACATGCACCATCTACACTAGTCCCCCCCGACCAACATGCCCCATCTACACTAGTCCCAACCCCGACCAACATGCCCCATCTAAACTAGTCCCACCCCGACCAACCCGAGAGTGAAGTCCAGGACAAGGGGCCACACAGTTTAAGGATAAGGGGGAAATCTTTTGGGACCGAGATGAGAAAAAACATTTTTTTTTCACACACACACAGAGAGTGGTGAATCTGTGGAACTCTCTGCCACAGAAAGTAGTTGAGGCCACAGTTCATTGGCTATATTTAAGAGGGGGTAGATGTGGCCTTTGTGGCTGAAGGGATCAGGGGGTATGGAGAGAAGGCAGGTATGGGATACCGAGTCCCGGACACAACACACAGCCATGATCCACAGGTGAATGGCGAATGAAGATGGGCACAGGCTCGAAGGGCCGATATACCCCTACTACTCCGGCTACCCATTGTCTAATGTCCTCTATGTTTCTATGTCACCTGTGCTAGTGGCTTGGCATGTGAGTGGTGTGAATCTGTGGATTCTTCTGCCACAGAAGGTAGTTGTGTCACCTCAAAGAGGTGGTGAAATGCCACTAGAGCCGGGCCCAAGCAAACCAGAAACACATGGCCAGTGGCACTGACATCAATAGTCGTTCTGACAGGCACCCATGATACACAAGGATTGACACAAGGCTGTGTGTGGCCGGTTACCATAGTTCCCGCTCGACCACATGGAGTGGCCTAGGAACAGAGTGCCTCAAGAAGGAACTGCAGATGCTGGTTTAAACCAAAGGTAGACACAGAATGCTGGAGTAACTCAGCGGGACAGGCAGCATCTGTGGAGAGAAGGCATGGGTGGCGTTTCGGGCCCAGTTTTACACATTTAAACATTTTAAAGTCTCCGTCTTAAACATTTAAAAAATGGCCTAAATCTACTCCGAGAACTGGTGTAACTGGGACATGTTGGCTGGTCTGGGCACTTTGTATTCGAATATAGTTAGGGGAAATCAAGGGCCTTGATCTGTTGGCAGACTATCTGACTCTCTGTGGTCCACCCCTCTCTCTGTGTCTCTCTCCCTGTGCTCTCTCTTGAGGCTCTCTCTGAGGACCCCTCTCTGGAGTCTGACCAGGCTCTATCCTCTCTCTGTCTCCCTCTGTCTCTCTCTCTGTCTCCCCTCTCTGTCGCCCCTCTGTCTCCCTCTCTGGCTCCCTCTCGGTCTTCTCCCTCCTCTGTCTCCATCTCTCGTCTCTTCCCTCTGTCTCTCCCCTCTGTCTCACTCTCTCATCCCTGTCTGTCTCCCTCTCTGTCTCCGTCTCCTCTCTGTCTCCCTCTCTGTCCTCTCTCCGTCTCTCTCCTCTCCTCTCTAGCTGTTCTCTCTGTCCTCTCTGTCTGTCTCTCTCTCTCTGTGTCTCTGTCTCCTCTGTCTGTCTCTCTCTCTGTCTCTGTCTGTGTCTCTGTGTCTCTGTTCTCGCCTGGGTCCTTCTGTGTGTGCTCTGTGATCTCTCCTCTCTGTGTCTCCCTGTCTGTCTCTCCTCTCGGTCCTTCTCCTCCGTCTCCCTCTGTGTCTCTGTGTGTCCTCTGTGTCTCTCTGTCTCTCTGTCTCTGTGTGTGTCTGGACCTTTTGTCTGGTGGTGATGGTATGGTGGGGGGATATATGTGGACGTGTTGGGCTCCCCAGCCCTGTGGTGATATATCCAGCCCGTGAGGTGTAGTGTTTCCTATCGGTGTGTGATCATACGAGGGTGAGGACTGCTGTGTTGGCCTTCACCATGGTTACTCCCGGCAGCCCCTTCTTGCCTTCTTCCCCTCCCCAACCCAGCTCTCCCCCTCCCTCTCTCCCACTGAGTTACTCCAGCATTTTGTGTGTGTGTATATATATATATATGTGTGTATATATGTGTGTGTGTGTGTGTTTGTACATGCATGTGTGTGTGTGTGCGTGTGTACATGCAAGTGTGTGTGTGTGTGTGTGCATATGTGTGAGTGAATGTGTGAGTGAGTGTGTGTAACACACAGACACACACACACACACATACATACACACAGACACACACTTGCATGTACACACACACACGACACACCACACGGCACCCACACACACAAGACAACAGAGACCCACGACAGACACTCACACACACACACCACACACACACACACACACTACACAGGCACACACACACACAATACACACACACACACCACACACACAGACCCTGCTGGGAATAGGGGGACATGTGGGAGATCAGCGAGGAAGCAATGAGGAAACCGCTCGTGTCCCTGGAATTTTGAGGTCCGGTGTGATCTTCAGTTCCCTTCACTGTCCGTTGGGCCGAGTTCCGTGCAAGCCTTTGTATACAACCTGTTGTACTACTGTAGGTTTGCACTTGTTTGCCAGCCAGCCCTCCCGTAAGAGGTTGGTGTCTGGAGGGGGGTGGGCGGGGGGTATGGTGGGTTAGTGGGTGGGGCGGCTGGGGGGGGGAAGGGGAAGAAAAAGGACGAGGGGGGGGGGATGGGGAAGAC
>NW_026575917.1:0-24899 GCF_028641065.1 Leucoraja erinaceus | reverse complement strand
TCCCCACAACCAATTGCTGACCCCCCTCCCCAAACACCATCAAAATTAGGCAATTCGGCCGGTTGAGTCTACTCCGCCATTCGATCATGGCTGATCTATATTTCCCTCTCAACCCCATTCTCGTGCCTTCTCCCCATAACCATTGACAACCCGCACTAATCAAGAACCTGTCAATCTCTACTTTAAAAATACCCAATGATTGGGCTCCACCACCGTCTGTGCAATGATTTCCAAAGGTTCACCACCCTCTGGTTAAAGAAATTCTCCCTCCTCATCTCCATTCTAAAGGTACATCTTTATATTCTGAGGCTGTGCCTCTTGTCCTACATTATCCCACTAGTGGAAAAATTCTCTCCACATCCACTACATCAACATATTTTGTTATTCAGCACAGCATCTACTCACTGATATTCCTCTTGCCTCTTCCGCATTTCATCCACCCGGTATTGTTCCAAGATTGGAGATTTGTACTCGTTTATTTTCCGGGCTGGAGAACAGTTACAGATTATCAGAACAAACACCAAACGTTAATCTTTTTTCAAGAGCACGAGCTTTGCAAAACCTTGCCCTATCTCTGATAGATATCTCTGAGAGATTTACAGACATCGCAGTCGCTGCATCAAAAAGGCAGCCCACATCATCAAGGTCCCACATCATCCTGGCCATGCACTCATTTCACCGCTACCATCAGGCAGAAGGTACAGGAGCCAGAGATCTGTTACATCCAGGTTCAGGAACAGCCAACGAACAGACTCTGAACTGTAACATCCTATTGCACTTTATCTGCTTATGTATGTGTATATTGAACTGAACTGCTCTGTGTTTTTGCTTACAAAATTCTGTTGTGCTCCAGCAAGCACAAATTTCATTGTCCTATCTGGGACACATGATAATAAACACTCTTGACTTGTCTTCTCTTGACATTCCAGGATCAGAGGGATATGGGAATCTTGAGGAAAATGCACTGAGGTGAATGATTAGCTGTGATCTGATTTACTGGCCAATGTCTTGCCTCAATTTCTTCTGCAATAGTGACACAGCATGGAAACAGGCCCTTCAGCCCAATTTGTCTATGCCAACCAACATGGGAGAACATGTCTCACAAATCTGATTGAGTTTTTTAAAGAAATCACAGCTTTATTCCTTGGAGTGCAGGGGGGTGTGGGGTGATCTTAGAGAGGTGTATAAGATCATAATGGAAATAGCTAGGGTGAATGCAGTCTTTTACCCAAAAATAGAGGATTCCATTGGTTTAAAGTGAGGGGGACTCGTGTTTTACACAGAGGGTGCTGAGTGCATGGAACAAACTCACAGATGAAGTAGTTAAGGCAAGGACTATCAATATATTTAAAGGACAATTGGGCAGGTACATGGATAAGTTTAAAAGGATATGGGCCAAACGCAGGATCTAGTGTAGATGGGGCATGACAGATGACATGAGCAAGTTGTGCTGAAGAAACTGTTTCCATATTGTATGAATCTAAGGAGCTATTATGGCATAATTACGGTTACAAAGTACTGCTTGCGCAGTTTGCATTAACCATGAAAATGACAATATTATATTCATATCCACGACACACTCGAGCCCCCATGGGGCCTCCAAAGTCCCCGTGGGCACCGTGTGCTCCCGTGACAGGGGCTGAACCTTTGATTGCCCGCAGCCTGGACCAGTGAATGGCCATCTTGGCCAGACCTGACAGGATTTTTCCACTAGTGGGACTGGAGTACACAGCCTCAAAATTAAAGGATGTCCCTTGAGGAAGGAAGTGAGGAATTTCTTTAGTCAGAGGGTGATGAATCTGTGGAATTCATTGCTGCAGAAGGTTGTGGAAGCCAAGTCAATAGATCCTTTTTTAAGGCAGAGATAGGTAGATTCTTGAGTAATACATTTGTCAGGGGTTATGGGGGGAAGGCAAGAAAATGGGTTTAGGAGTGAGAGAGAGACCAGTCAGACTTGATGGGCCAAATGGCCTGAGTCTGCTCCTATCACTTATGATCTTATGACAAGGAGATTCCCCCATCTCTTCTTACCAGGTGACCAAAGATCAGGAGCGTGGGGCTGAAATGCAGCCAAAACTTGAGAGCAGCCCCTGTAGATTGTAGAGAAAGTGAGAGGGACATTGTCAAGTTTATAAATGAGCTGTAGCTTTGTCTGAATAAACCGAAGCTCACAACTGGATCAGTTGGAGTGGCCTTGACTTCCAATCTACCTCATTGAAGACCTTTGAATGATCTTTAATTGGACTTTGCCTTGCACTGAATGATGTATCCTTTCTATATTATCTGTACACTGTGGCCGGTTAGATTGTATTCATGTAGAGTCTTTACTTTGACTGGGCAGCACACAGACAAAAGCTTTTCACTCTCCCTTGGTAAATGTGACAATAGTGAACAAAACAAGAAACAGGACTGTGGAGACCGAGGGACAATTGGCCAATTCACAGAGGAAGGAAGAGCAGTCACACCAATGGAAAGTCAGCAAACTAAACTAAACCAGAGTAGACCAGCCTCTTTAAAGACAACATCTTTATCAGGATATGTTAACTCATCGTACCAGTTCCTTCAATGATCTCCAGCGGGGTGGAATCAGTGATCCAGCTGTAGCAGGGAAAGTGGTAGATCAGTTTGTTTGTGGTTTCCACCATCACACGACTGCAGTACCAGTCGTCCTCTCCCACCACAAACGTCTCCTTGAAGAGTTTCACCAGCAGGAGGTCCCCGAGCTCAGACTTGGTCGTCATGTGCAGGTGGTAGTTCTGTGCCACAAATGGAAAAAACCACCACCCTCAGACCATCGAAAGCAGAGCCATAAATACCTCACCATCTTTCCCCACACCCACCCCAAAACCCCCCCCTCACTCTCACTGACCTTATCCACACCCCCCCCCCCCCCCACCCTCACCCTCACCCTCCCATCTCACCCCCGAAACCCCACCCTCAGTCTCACCCCAGCCCCACTCACCAGCCCCCACACCCCCACTTTCAACCCCAGCCTCTCACACACCCCCATCCTCAACCATCTCATCCTCACCATCCCATTCACACTCTTATCCCCAAACACCATCTTGACTCTTACCCCTGCCCACCCTCACCCCCATTACACGCCACCATCACCCTCACTCACCCCACAGCCCCATCCCCACCTCCATACTCACTCCCCATAAAACGTTGCCCCTCACATCTCCATTAAACTTTCTCCCTCTCACCTCATAGCTGTGCGCTCTAATGTTGGACATTTCCACGCTGTAAAAAGGGTTTTGTCTACCTTATCATTTTATACACTTCTATCAGCTCTCCCCGTAACCTCCAACGTTCCAGCGAAAACAATCCATCTCTCCACCCTCTCCCCGTAACTGAAACCTCTAACACAAGCAACATTCTGGTGAACCTCCTCTGTAGCCTCTCCAAAGCCCTCCACATCCTGCCTGTCATGGTACGACCAGACCTGCACGCAATACTCCAAATAATGAGGTACTCGCCTCCCTTCTGCGGAGTGGTAGCCAGTTCCCGATGCGAACCTTCTCGGAGCTGCCAAGTGTCCCCACTAACATCACGGATATTCTATCCTTTGTCCCAGCTGAGAATACATCGCCAGTGCCGATAGTGACCTGGTACATGACCGTCATGTTTGACTCGCTTAAGATGCTGCCGTCTGCGTGTATAGTGTTCTCTCCACGCACTATATATACACAAGGGGTTTTGTCGGGCGGGGTTCGTTTAACTTTGTTGTTCGTCTAATTGTGTTTATCTTGGCAGAGGCTGAATATGTCGCAACAACTTCCAAGAAAGCTGCCGTGGGTCGGGTATCTTTGTAAGTTGCCAGGCAAGATCTAACGCATCTTGTTTTGTTGTAACCTTACACAATACACAACGGATGTGGGTGACAAAAGGGAATTGAGTATTTATTGCTTCATTCCTAGTTAATCAAAGACAAACATCGATCAGATTATGGAGTAAACCATGAGTGTCAGGGTAAGATAGTCTCCACTGCACTTCCTCAATGAATGCCACTGTTGCCTAATGTCTTCCTGTCCTCTCACACCCAGGTTTAGTTTAGTTTCGAGCAGGGGTCGACAACCCACGACCCACGGGGCGGAACCGGTCCCGAACCCAAAATCATCCGGTCCGCAGGAATTTTTGATTTCGTTATTTACACTTCGGGATTGCTATGAGAATGCAGGGTGACATGGACAGGTTGGTTGAGTGGGCAGATGCATGGCAGATGCAGCTTAATGTAGATAAATGTGAGGTTATCCACTTTGGTAGCAAAAACAGGAAGACAGATTACTATGTAAATGTTGTCAAGTTGGAAAAAGGGGAACTACAACTGGATCTGGGGGTCCATGTTCATCGGTCAATGAAAGTAAGTAGGCAGTGAAGAACGCGAATGGCATGTTGGCCTTCATAACAAGAGGATTTGAGTATAGGAGCAAATAGGTCCTCGTGCAGTTGTACAGGGCCCTAGTGAGACCACACCTGGCCTAATGTGTGCATTTTTGGTCACCAAATTTGAGGAATGACATTCTTGCTATTGAGGGAGTGCAATGTAGGTTCACACGGTTAATTCCTGGGAAGGCGGGATTGTCATATGCTGAGAGAATGGAGTGGCTGGGCTTGTATACTCTGGAATTTAGAAGGATGAGAGGGAATCTTATTGAAACATATAAGATTATTAAGGGTTTGGACATCCTAGAGTCAGGTTCCTGATATTGGGAGAGTCCAGAATCAGGGGGCCACAGTTTAAGAATAAGGGGTAAGCCATTTAAAGGGCCGTGGAGGCCGGTTCTCTGGATTCTTTCGAGAGAGCTAAATAGAGCTTATGGGGCATATGGGGAGAAGGCAGGAATGGGGTACTGATTGTGGATGATCACCAATTACCACATTGAATGATGGTGCTGGCTCGAAGGGCCGAATGGCCTACTCCTGCACATATTGTCTATTATCTATAATAGCAGTGTCTCAAAGTAGCTGCTATGTTCAGTAGAAATAATATTGCTGAAATATATACATTTGTCAATTCATTAAACTAATGTGTTTACCTTGGCAAAGGCTGGAGATGTCACAGCAAACTGCGAGAAGCCTGGATTTCAATTAGCTTTAAAATAGTTATAGAAAGTGTACAGAGTCCACTCATATTAATGTCTCTTGTACAGGGTCTCAGTGTTCCTGGACCAGTCCAGTTTACTGTCTAGGTACACGTCAAGATATTTGTACTCCCTGCTAAACTGCACATCAACACCATTGATGGAGACTGGAGACAGGGGACAGGGGTGTTCCTCTCCTCCTAAAGTCCACCACTAACTTCTTCGTCTTGTTGGTGTTGAGCTGCAGGTGATTCAGCCCACAACACACAACAAAGTCGTTGACTACACCTCTGTATTCAGCTTCCCTTCCCTCACTGACGTAGCCCAAAATTGCAGTCATCTGTAGATGTCTGCATGTGGCAGGAGTCCGAGTTATACCTGAAGTACGAGGTGCAGATGGTGAACAGGAAGGGAGAGAGGACCATCCCCTGTGGGGCTCCTGTGTTGCTCATTACTAGAGCCAGGATTTTGCCATAAATACCGTGTGCCTTTTCATGCCTTTTTTGCTGATTTCACCAGGATAATGCCTTTTTCACGATCAAGTGCCTAAATCAGCCCCTTTTTTTCCATTTTGCTCAAAGGTCGTGCTATTTTCTTTAGTTGTACCGTGATTTCATGGATCTTGGAAACTTTATTGTCATTCAGACCTTTCGGTCTGAACGAAATTTTGTTGCCTCGCAGTCATACAATAATAAAGTAACAATACACACAAAAACACAAATTTAACATCCGCTACAGTGAGTTCACCAGACACCTCCTCACTGTGATGGAAGGCAAAAATCTTAAGTCTGTGTCTCTTCCCTCTTTGTTCTCCCTCTGCGCTGAGGCGATCCAGGCCTCCGATGTTGTGACCCCCACCGGGTGATGGTGCTTTAGTCCCGCGGCTCAACCGTGCTTCGCGAACGGGCCGGTTCAATCTCCGCGGCCCGGGGTGGTCGAAGCTCCCGCCCTCCAGTCCAGCGGAAGAAGCTGTTGCCGTGGGAGCTCCAGAAAAACAGGTCACCAACCTGTGACCTGCAAGCTCCCGACGATGTCGTCTACTGGGCCCGCGGGCCGAACCACCAAAGTCGGGTCGCTGCCGCCGTCAATTTCAATTACGTTTTCTACGTTATCATATTAATATTAATGTTATTATTAACGTGTTAACATAGTATAACTTACAAGAAAATTTCGACCACCAGGGTGAAACCAGGGGTGCCACCATCGGTCATTCATTCGTTCATGCCACTGCCCGCTGGTTCAGCCTTCTCCAAGATCTATTTAAGAAAGAACTGCAGATGCTAGAAAAATCGTAGGTAGACAAAAAATGCTGGAGAAACTCAGCAGGTGAGGCAGCATCTATGGAGTGAAGGAATAGGTGACGTGTCTGGTCGAGACCCTTCTTCACACTGATGTGGGGGGGGGGGGGGGGGTTGGGAAAAAGAAAGGAAGAGGCAGAGGCCGTAGAACTAGAAGGAGAGCTGGAAAGGGCGAGGGGGAGGTGGGAGAAGACAAATGCTATCTAAAATTAGAGAAATCAATGTTGATATCGCTGGGGTGTAGACTACACAAGCAAAATACCCAAGCTTGTCTCCTCACTACATTTACTGCTGGCTCCATTCGCAAATCTGAGTTTTCGAGTGGTCTGTGCAAGGCATTCATTGATGCTGGAATTCCATTTGGAAATTGGAAAACAAATCTCTCATGAGTTTTTTAGAGAAATACACAGAGGAACATATACCAAGCGTGTCATAATTATGGAAAAATTATGCTGACATCAACTTCAACATTGTTGTGCAGAAAATTAGAGTTGAAGTTGCATGCAACATAATATGGATTTCAATAGATGAAACAGTCGAGGAGATATGTTGCCAATGTGGTCATCGGTACACTGGAGGCAGGTCAACCATCAAAGGAGTATTTGTTGACATTGGAAGTATTGGAGAAGTCAAACAGCTCAACTATTACTCAGTTGTTTACATCTTCACTTGCTGATCTTTGGCCAGAAGATATAAAACACGAGAATGTTCTTCTGTTTGTGACTGATGCAGCTCCGAACATTATAAAAGCTGCTCGTGCTCTTAAAGTTGTATTCCCTCAAAATGTTGCATTTGGCATGCTGAGCTCAAGGACTTCATAGAATTGTCAAGCACATACATTGTTTGTTTCCAAATGTCGATCGCCTAGTTTCCAATGTCAATTACAATTACAATTACAATTATTTTATTGTCATTTGAGCCTCAGTGAGGCTCAAATGAAATTCTGTTTCCACAGCCATACAAACAAAGCAATTCCTAGACATACACACAATTAAATTCACACAAACATCCATCACAGTGGACGCACTGTGATGGAAGGCAAAGTCTTTTCTCTCCAATGTTCTCCATGTCTCTCCCGATGTCCAAGCCCCAGGCGGGCGATGATAAGTCCCATGGCCATTTTAGGCCGCGGGGGGCAATTTCCGGCCCTGCTAAAAGTCTCGAAGTTGGAGCCCCCGGCGGGCGCTGGAATATCCTACGGCCATGAAGCGATGTATGACTCCGCTCCCGGTCGTTCCAACCCTGTGTTCCAACGGGCTGGAGAAGTCGCGTTGCGGGAGCTCCGGGAAGCGGTCTCTCTCTCTCCCTGGACCCGCGAGCTCCCGATGTCCTGACAGTCCACCGGACCTGCGGCTGCGTTGCTGGAGCCTCCGGGCCCCAGGAGTCGAGTCGCAGCAGCGAGTCACCACCGCTCCCCACGCTCCGAGGCCAGCCAGCCCCACGCTGGTGAGTAGTCCGCAGCTCCGCAGTCTCCCGAGCCCCCGGGTCGTTCAGGTTGGAGGCCGCTCCACGGTGCTAGGCCCCAACGACAGCGGAGACCCGACAGTGAAAATGTCGGGTCTCCCGGACAGGGAAGAGATTTAAACGGTTTCCCCCCACATATACGCATTTAAAACCAGTATTAAAAAACACCAACACTACATTTAACTAGACAAAAAATAAAAAAAAGACAGACAGGCTGTAGGGGGCGCTGCAATGGGTGAGTCGCGCCGCCAACAAGAAAATCTTCCTCAAAGCATGTTCAAGGAAATGGCACCCGAGATACCGCTACCTCCACCGCGATCTTGTGTTTATTGCTTCCAATTTTGGAAACATCCCACAAGCTATCACTTCCTTTGAGAAATGTGGCAAAACATTAGTGAATAACTTGCAGGTTTTCAACAAAATAACTGACGATATCCGTATAATTCCTGACGATGTAGGTAAAGATATACAAGGAAAATGTGAGAGAGTGATTTTAGCTAACAAAGATCTTGAAGAAATATAAAAACATAGCTAAAGTTCTCAAAGGTAGTTGTAATGCACAATATATTGACATGAATATAGAGTCTGTAGCTTGTTTTGGGTATGCAACAGTGACCTCAGCTGAGGTAGAAATACGTTTTTCACAACTGAAGCATATTCTGTCTGACAGACGGCATAATTTAACACCAGATAATTTGAAAAAGTTGCTTGTAATTATGTGCAACCAGGCAACTTTGGTCATTTAATGTAGAATACCTTTATATTATCATTTTTATCCATATTTTGGGGGTGGAAATACATGCCTTGTTATGCCTTTTTTTTGTCAATAAGTGCCTTTTTCATGCCTTTTTTGCAATTTTATTATGCCTTTTTCCCTGCCTATTTCAGAGTTTTTTAGCGCCTAAACATCCTGGCTTTACTCATTACCATGTCAGAGACATAGTTGTGTAGCCTGATGTGCTGTGGTCGTCCAGTCAGGTAGTTGGTGATCCAGGATACCAATGGAGCATCCACCTACATCTTTGTCAGTTTGCCCCCTAGCAGTGCAGGCCAGAAGCACTGGAGAAATAAAACAACATGATTCTCACAATGCTTCCTGGCTTATCCAGGTGAGCATAGGAACGGTGGAACAGGTGGATGATGGCCTCCTCAACTGCCATCTTTGTTTGGTAAGCGAACTGTATATTTCTTATTCTGGAGAATTTGGTAACCTCTTCTGTGCTCTCCTTCCCTTTAACCGTATCTATGTTTTAATCTTGTCTAAATTAAACCAATCAGGACTTCAAAATCAAAGATTATAGAGTGGAGCAAGATGCGCCACTCAGCGAAAAGAGCGTAGTATGACATGGGTGATTGTTGACGCCATTTTACTGGGCAGCCACCACACTGTCATGGCGTCCACATCTACTGCTCACTGTTCGCTATAAGTTGGTCTAATCGCCGATGTGAACGACCCGAACTCTCTTTCTTCAGGTTCCCCAACAACAAAGAAAGGTGAGGAAATATTATTGTTTCCTGTCGATATTATTCTGTCCTGAAAATGTTCTTTTCTGTTCCCCGATCAACACTCATTGTCTGTACATTAGAACATTTGTCGGTACATTAGAAAGTTACTAGATTTTTTTAATAGACCTACACTTACCACAATAATAAAGTCATCAATTTTTGTTCTTCTATACATTTTTGTTTTTGTTCTTGCAAGGCAGGAATCTCCAAAATATGGCCCGTGGACCACATTAACCCATCACGAGTTTATAAACTCAGATTTGAGTCGGGGAGCGCAGCGGCGGGGGGCTGCTTAATGTTGTTACCGATTAGATCCCTCGAATTGTCAGAGCCGAGACATCACCGTGAAAAAGGGTGCAATGGTGCGGTGTGGGGTTCGGCGGCGGTGAGAATGGGACGGTTGTGTGTTATAACGTGCCATCATTCCTCTCTCTGCTAGACCAAAGATAATTCAGAGCAGTAAAAAACACAGTGGGGCATCCATCTTGTTCAAACTGGAAGAGAAACTTTATTTACACACTTGCTACGTCTCTGCCCTATCTGCCTCTCTCTCTCTCTCTGTCTCTCTCTCTCTCTCATTGTCTCCTATCTGTCTTTCTCTCTCTCTGTCTGTCTCTGCCCTATTGCATATTTTTCATATATGTCAACTCTCCCTATTGCCCCTCTCTCACTTCCTCTCTCTCTCTCTCTTTCTCTCTCTCTTTGCCTGACAGTTGGCAGCCCTGCTAGTGTCTTAAGGGCCTGTCCCACTTACGTATCCTTGGCACGCAGATTACGCAACCTCATGGTCGTGTTGAGGCACACGGGCATCGTGTGGCCGCGCGGGGCCGGTCCCACTGAGAAGTGCAGAGGTGTATGTAGTTGTGCGGGACATGTAGTTGTGCGGGACAGGCCCAAGACCCTGGCAAACGATCGCCGAACTTGGCCTGGGGCTCACAGCCGTTGGGGTCCGGATCCGCCCCCACTCCTGCTCCCAGAGCGGGACCAAGAAAATTGAAGAGAGACACAAAATGATGGAATAACTCAGTGGGACTGGCAGCATCTTTGGAGAGAAGCAATGGGTGACGTTTTGGGTCAAGACCCTTCATTCAGACTGAAGAGATTCAACACAAAATATCATCCATTCCTTCTCTCCAGAGATGCTGCCGGCCCCGCTGAGTAACTCCTGCATTTTGTGTCCATCTTCAAACGACGTCACGCGACAGACGGCTGTGCGGGCGCATGAAATCTTGCGCGATCTTCGCGGGACCGTCGCGCCTCAACGCGACGACGAGGTCACAAATTTAACGTGCCAAGGTAAGTGGGACTGGGGCTTTAGGTCCAAAGGAGGATAGAAGGAAAATACTTAAATGGTCTATGTAAGAAGATTTTAATAAGCTCTTCTACGTTGACATATTGGAGCCAAAATGCATCTTCAATATGCAGGTCTCTCCCCACAACTGAACAATTGCACTTAAGTGATATATCATCCATTCTGCAGATCTCTAGTTATAATCATTTTTTTCCCTTCTTAGTTAATCCTATATGATATTTTCTGTAATTTCAGATGTCGACAGCGGGTCCAGAAAACCCGTTGACAAGATCTCCTCCACCGAACTCCGGTGTACTTGTCAATCAACTGCCATCTTTGTTCTGAACACTGAACTTGACCAGTTTTCCAACAGGCAGACCAATAACAGGCTAAATTGCAATTCAGTTCCAACGCTATTTGACATCCCGAACACGCCGAAATGTCTGTTTTCCCAACGCCAGTTACTCAAGAGGAAGAATAAGAACCTCCCGTTACCCACACAAAATTGTGCAAATGACGCTTTGTTTATTATTGTATATAAGTTGTAACTTTTGTCCTTTGGGACAAGGGGTGGGGCTATCATTGTTTGAAATATCTTGAATATTACATCACTTTCAAAACACTGAAAAAAAAAAAAAGTAAATTATGTAAATATTACCATAAATGATGGAAATAAAAAGTGTTTTCCTTGTTTATGAAGTTCATTTAAGAGTTATTTGAAATTATGGGGGCTGGTGCAATATACAACTGGCCCACAAATGTGTCATTTGTTTGGTAGACCAGTTCAAAACTTTACTTAACATCGGCCGATGGAAGGGAGCGAGAATTCCAGCTAAGTGACCAATGTAGACACTCAACTGTCCTCGGTCCTCTTCTCTGAACAACAGAATTACATTGCCTTAAATAGGGTTTTTTTTTGTCCCCTTAGCACATTCCACAGACATTAGTCATGTCAGAGGTACAGGAAAAGGTTTCCACAGAATGCATCACATCAAAGGCCTTTTGTTTACATGGTACAAGATATACTAAAAACATTGGCCATTTGCTTTAGGTCATTTTATCTCCAAAGAGATCACCCTAGCTTGTTCGCTGCTTCTTCTGTCACTTGGTCCCTCATAAACATAGGCCATTTGCTTTAAGTCATCTTATCTCTCCACTTCCCTGGTTCCTCTCTGTCACTTGCTCCCTCATAAACATTGGCCATTTGCTTTATTGCATCTTGCTTCAAAGATGTGACTAGCTATGTCTCTCTTCCTCTATCACCTCCTCCCCCATAAACATTGGTCATTTGCTTTATGGCATCTCACTTCAAAGATTTGACTAGCTATGTCTCTCTTCCTCTCTGTCACTTCCTCACTTGGGAGACAATGTTATGGTATTTATTATCCCACACACCTGCAACCTTAGACAAGCCTAATTTGACACTAAATATAAACTGTAAGCTAGCCCTGAAACCTATTTTAATTTTTTCTTATTTTTGTAACTTTATTCGGCTTCATCATTCCATCCTTTTATCAAAATTTTGATAACTACAGTCCTTGCCGAGTACATACGAAAGACCATAAGCATCGCATCAGACAAATTACGAGTACAACTAGTAATACAATCAATCCATAGTGGACAATCATTCCCCAAGTCCCTCCAAACATATTAAATGGCCACCAAACTCCACCGGAGCTATAACCATGGAATTCAGCTCCTACCTTCCTTATTTTAGCTACTTCCATTCTGATATGGGCAGCCAAGTTGGTAATGTTGGAGGAAGCATCGGGAATAAAAGTGCAACATTCTCGACCTATTATTGCACATGTCCCTCCTTTTTCTGCCAGGATAAAATCTAAGGCCATTCTGTTTTGTAATACTACAGTCCTTATAGCTACCATCTCAGCTGTTACCCCTTCTACCTCCTCCTGGGTTGCACTCAAGGAGATGGCAGTGGCATTAGCAAGTGTCTCTAAAGCGGAGGCCATTGTAATTAGTTCCCGTGACACTATTATACTACCAAAGGACGGGAAGAGTATCATAAAAAATTGCTCAGCCTTTGCTAGGCTTCGCTTGGAAATCCCCGTGTGCTGGTGCAACTGGCTCATGCTTCTCATGCGTGGGACTACATATGCAACATAACAACACCCTGTCCAGTGATGGGGTCCTTTTAGTCGTTCCCAAGCTGCCCCGTCTGCCGGCGGCATTCCTGGTAACCATGGGTAGGCCCAGGATCCACATACAAAATATGTGCCATTAACTGGTCGGGGTGGGCCGATAATGGTGGCTGCCTGAGTTGACATACAAGTACTGTTTCCCAAGAATACACCTGTGCCTTGGTGGTGGCAAAAACAGGTAGTATTAACTGGCCTGTGAGGATCTTTTACTATCTGTAGTCGGGGTATATCTGCTGCATTTGTCACGTTCAATTTCCAATCTCCTTTAAAGGGAGGGGTGTACCATCCTTCAAAATTATTGTATTTCGGGCCTCCATAGGTGATGTTTATTGTTTCGTTTTTGGTATTTGTTATCCGTATGATTTTTAGGCATGACGATTTTTTAGCAGAGTTACAAAAGCACCTCATCGCTAGTCTCTCGGTAAGGTTTAATGGAATGGGGACCAGGGGAATTCCTTCCTTACTGCTAGTCGGAACACCGGTGCATACCCAACATTCAGTCCCATGTGCCCGTACGGCAAACTCATGGCTCATAGCCAGATAGGTATTAGTCCATGTTACCCCGGCCATGGTTAGGATCGTCAGTAGAGCGAACATCACTCGTGCCATCCTTGTGTCCAATCTTTTTGCAGTCGGAGAGATGTATCCAACGTGGATGGTTTTCAACCTTCACTGCTGTTGGTGTAGTCAGCAGCACCTGGTATGGTCCGTTCCAACGGGGGTTCCGAGTTTCTTGCGGTTCCAATTTCTGATAAGTACGTAGTCCCCTGGTTGGACTATTTCGCACTGGTCAGCATCAGGTAGCGGCCTCTGGGACTCCTTTACCTGTAAATGCAATGCTGACAGAATATGGGTGAGTCGTTGAACATAGGTAATTATTTCATCGTTTAATGTGTGTAAATCTAAGGTTCCTTCATGAGTAATGCTTGCTCCCCAGGGGGTTCGTAGAGGTTTACCGTAGATAATTTCTGCTGGGGATAGCTTTGTAACACTGTGGGGAGTTACCCTCATTTCAAATAATGCTAAGGGTAATACTTTAATCCATGTCTGTCCCATTTCTCCCATCAGCTTGGTAATTTTGTTTTTTAATGCCCCATTGGCTCTTTCCACCATCCCAGATGCCTGTGGGTGGTGTACACAGTGAAATTGCTGTCGGATATTAAAATGTGCACATATTTCCTTATTAATAGTGGCAATAAAATGGGGACCATTGTCCGAGCTTATGACAGTAGGTAGGCCAAACCTGGGAATAACTTCTCTTAACAACAATGTTACCGTAGTTTCAGCAGTATTATTAGTGGTTGGTAGAGCTTCAATCCACCTGCTAAATAAATCTAAAATAACTAAGCAATATTTATAACACTGAGCCCTTGGCATTTCAATAAAATCAATCTGTATGCATTCAAACGGTCGTGATGGCATTGGCGTCACCCCTGAGGGTATCCTAATTGGTTTGCCTGGATTATTTCGTTGGCAAATTTTACATTCAGAGGCCTGCTTCAGTGCCTCTTGCCGGATTTTTGGGTGCCACCACGTCTCTTTTGTCATCCTTATCATTCCCTCCTTACCAGCATGGGTAAGTGAGTGAATATATGTTAGTAAAACAGGTAAAAATGCATCAGATACACAAACTTGCCCAAGCGGGGTGAGCCAAAGACCTGTGGTGGAGTCAATGGCACAGCCCTCTTGTTTCCATAGTTGTTTTTGGTTATCAGAGGCGTCCCTCTGTAATGCACATACCTCCCTCATATCTGGCAGGACCGTTCTATTTGCTAGTATCTGTTTACCAGATGTCACCACGCATTTGGATGTACAGGCTGCTTGCTTGGATACACTATCGGCAAATTCATTACCTTTTGCTATAGGGTCCCCAGCACCAGTGTGTGCAGTACATTTAATAATGGCCAGCTGATCTGGTAGCATCAATGCCGTAAGCAAATTACGCACAAAAAGGGCATTCTTAATGGGTGTTCCTGCCGAGGTCAGGAATCCTCTGTGTTGCCAGAGAGCGCCAAAGTCATGAGCAACGCCGAAGGCGTATCGGGAATCAGTATAGATGTTAATTTGTTTGTCCGTTGCTAATATGCAGGCTCGAGTTAGGGCAAATAATTCTGCCTGTTGCGCTGATAACGGAATCTGAAACCTTCCTTCTTCCAAAATCATCTGTGACCCGTTTACTACTGCATAGCCGGAAGCCCGCTGTCCTGTTTCAGGGATAACCATAGAGGAGCCATCGACAAACCATGATGGTATGTTGCCTTCCAATGGGATATCAGACAATCCTTCCCGTGTTTTTGTTAATAAGTCATTGGCCATCTCACAATTGTGGGGCGGCTCTGTGCAAGGCTCAGGTGGCTCTGTCAAAAAGGCAGATGGATTTATTGTAGAACAATGCTGAAAGGTCAAATTTGGATTATTCAACAATGTCAGTTCATAGCGGCCCAGGCGTGCCTGGGTGAGATATTTCGTTTGGCTTGCATTCATTAATGCGGCGACACAATGAGTCGTAAATACGATTACCGGTTGATGTAAAGTTATGTTTGCAGCAGCTGAGATAGCGGCATGTATACCAGGCAAAATCTGGGTGCAAGGGGGGTAGCCGCGTGCTACTGCATCCAGGCGAACTGAGAAGTAAGCTACTGGTCGTTTAACATCCCCATGTTGTTGCGTCAGTACGGCTGATACACAGTCTTGAATTATTGTTACATATAGCTGAAATGATCTGTCATACAGTGGTCTTCCGATGGCTGGGGCGGAGGCTAATGCATCTTTTAAGGCTAAAAAGGCCTCAGTCTGTTTTTCATCGAGGGAAAAATGTCGTGCGGCATTTGCAGACGCCAGTGGTGATAGATGCTTCGTATAAAGTACAACATTGGGAATCCACTGACGGCAAAAGTTCACTAACCCCAAGAAGGCTCTCATTTGTTTGGGGGTTTCTGGTTTTGGGTATCGAACAATAGGGTCCACTCTTGCTGGAGTAAGTGCTCTTTCAGTGGCACTGATCATAACTCCAAGAAATTTAACCTCCTTCTTGCCCTCTTTAACTTTCCTCTCAGGGATCACATACCCCCAAGCATGTAAGGCTTCTAATAACTTTGCAGTGTCAATAATGTTGCTGGCCTCATCAGAGCTGGCCAGAAGTAAATCATCAACATACTGAATTACAATGGAGCCTTGTGGGAGGGCTAATGTCTTTAACTGGTCTGCTAGTACTTGGGAAAACAGAGTGGGCGAATGTACAAAACCTTGTGGCAGGCGTGTCCATGTATATTGTTGTCCTTCGTATGTAAAGGCGAAAAGGTATTGGCAATCGGGATGCAGTGGGATTGAAAAGAATGCATGTTGTAGGTCAATAACTGTGAAGATTGTCGCAGAGGCGGGAACCTGGCTCAGGATAGTTGCGGGGTTCGGTACGATGGCGTGCATAGGCGTAACGATCTCATTAATTGCACGGAGGTCTTGTACTAGCCTCCACTCTGAACGTCCAGGCTTGGGTACCGGGAAGATTGGGGTGTTACATGGTGAGTGACACTGCACCAATATACCCTGGTGTAAAAGAGACTGCACCAGCTGTTGTATTCCTGCCACTGCTTCTGGTTTTAAAGGATATTGAGGAACTGCAGGGAGGCGGACATCCGGCTTAAGCGTGATCATTACAGGTACACAATAAGTCAGTCCTACCTCATGCGGTGATGTCGCCCAAATCTGATCTTTGTCCATGTCGTTTGCTGTTGGCTGATGGCGGCTGATAACTCCTTCAACGATCTGGTTCTCTTTCCAATATTCCAACGTTCCCTGAGAAAAATATTGCTCACCCAGTATGTTACTTGCTTGTTTGCATAATTCGTAGGTGAGGTACCCCAGCTCTTTTGCTGAGTGGTCTGCCCTCACTGAGGTGGTTACATGAGGTGCCACTAGAGAAGCATTCTGTTTCCACAACCCTTCCTCCACTTGCACGATCAAGGCAGTGCCAGGTTCGCCTGACACTGTTCCTATCAAGCGGACCCTAGTTGCTTCCCCTATTAGTGAACTAAAATAATCTTCCATTTCGGGATTGCAACCCGTAGGATCATAACATAAGGTCACATGTGGATCGGGTGTATTTCCAAAGACTGGTGCTGACAAAAGATCAATAGCCCACCATTGAGGTGTTGGGAAGTGTGTGTGCATCATCTTCTGGGTCTGGAGGTGAATTCCCTCGTCAGTGCAGATAATTCCCGCTTTTAATCCTATCAATAGGTCTCTGCCTGCGAGGTTGCAGCCAAGAAATGGTGTAACGGAAAAGGGGAGGGTACATTGTTCCTGTCCATAGGTTACAGTCAAAGGCTGAGTTAGTGGGTAACACCGTACTTTCCCATCCAATCCTGATAATCGTGTTACATGGTCTGACATGGGAACTCCAAGAGATGCCGCAAGCTCCTGATTCAGGGTAGATGAGGTTGCTCCTGTATCAATCAAAAACGGAACTCTGGTGTCCCCCAGCATCATGTTTACTACGGGTTCTTCATCGGGGTTGGCGATTAATGGGAAGAGATGCTGTACAGGGAAGTGGGTGGGTCATTGGGAAAACGGGTTGTTGGTCGAGTACGGAGCCTGTCTTCCCTGTACTGCCCCGGAAACACCAGAGGGACATTCCTTTTTCCAATGCCCTCTTCCCCCACACTGAAAACAACTTCCTCCAGTTCCCCTCTCACCTCGTGATCTTCCCTGCCCTGGGTGGTTTTGATTTTGTCTTCCCTGGAATTCTCCCCATCGTGGTCTATCCCATTGTGGTCTGGGTGGAAAACCCCTTCCTCTACCAGGGCGCATCCCGTTCCCAGGTCTTATAGCCAGAGCCTGGTAGGATTCCTCAGCTGCTGGATCCCACATATAATATTCAGTTTTTATTCTGGGTGCACTGGTGGCAGCCGTGTTTCCAGCACCGTCAGCCCAAAAGGCAGCTACCGCACGTCTCATCTGGGTTATGTCGTTGTCTGACCAGTTTAAGTCTGTTTTAATCATTGACTGTACTTTAAGAGGGAGACAACTCATCAACATAGCATTAAAAGCTGGGGACCTATTGCCCGCATTGTATACAGAGTCTCCTGCAAAGGTCCCATAGATACTAGTGAAACGATCCAGATACGACTGGGGGTCTTCCTTTGGACCGGGCTTACAATCGAGGACCACCGACATGTTAATTGGCTTCTTCAAACATTCAAACAGATTGGTCATCATAAAATCTACACAAACTGTCTCGTCTGCATGTGCCTGCACGGCTTTTAGTGTCTGCCAAGTCTGATGTGTCATAACATCCTTCCACTTCTGTCGTTCGGCCGCTGACAAAAGTGACAAGGTCATGGACCAAATATCACGGTCCGTAGCCTGATAATATTCTACCGTACTGCGGAGGTATTCTACAAATTCCTGCGGGGTCTTATGGCGGTCTGGGGCTTTATCCCGTATCATACATTGCTCGTGTGGTCTCCACGGTGCGTATATTTGCATGGTATCAGCCTGATTGGCGTCACCTGCCCTAGGGTTTGGCACCGCTCTCATAGGGAGGTTCTGTGCAGTCCCTCTAGGGTTTGTTTTTACTCGCTCCCCAACCGATACCACCGTGTTAATTGCTTCATCTTGGACACTGTCCGTCAGCTCACTCATGTCTTCCTTTAGTATTTCACCGTAGCTTTGTAAGGTCGGAACTTCGGGGTATATGGATATTACTGACGGAGCTGCCAAAGGTAAGGATGCCATTGCTACTGGTAGGACATAGGGAGGTGGACGTCTCCCAGGATTATCTAACTCCTCATCTTCACTACCAAACAGGGTCGTCGTGCCAGACATGAAGTCTCCTCCAGAGGATTTACCAGTACTGGGTTTATTTTTACTAACCATCACCTGTTTATCACCTCCCGTCTGTCTCTTAATTATTTTCTCTTGTTCCTCTGCCCACTGGCATTCTAGTTGCAATACTTTCCATCCTTTCATAGTGCCATCCTTATTCCGTAACTCTATCCCTTGTTTACATGCAGTATCCATCCAACTTCGATCTCTACTCTCCTCATGCTTCTTCTCTGCTTCTGCTTTCCACGTTTTAATTCCCTGCTTCCATTTCTTTCCTGCCTTCCTTTCCCATATCAACATCTCTGCTCTTTTAATTGTCTCGACATTCCATGTGCCCCCTACTGGCCAGGCTTCATCCCCCAACCGTTTGGTCAACTTGTAACTTAACATTCTAAATTTCTTATTATACTTAGGATTCAAATAACACATATGTTGGACGGGGGTTCCCCCCTTCACTGTTATCCAAAGCATTCCCCATAGATAGATAGAGAAAAAGAGAGAGAGAGAAAAAGAGAGAGAAAAAGAGAAAGCAGACTGCTTAATTCCGAATCGTTCCAAATATATCAACCAGGCCGACTCGCTACTCGAGACCCCAGTTTCTCAATTTGGCTGACCTGTTTTTTTTTAACTCTTGAATATATGACCCAAGTGTCTCAACGAGGCCGACTCGCTAACCGAGACCCCAGTTTTTTTCAACTTGGCCTTTTACTCTTTAATATACAACGCCACTTGTTTCTCAATCTGGCAGACTTCTTACACTTTAATATACAACGCCACTTATTTCTCAATCCGACAACTCTCCGGATGTCTCAATAAGCCAGACGCACACCTCACCTCCCGTATCTCAACCCGACAAAACACAGATGTCTCAACAAGGCCGATGAGCCCTTAGTAGAGAGAGAGAAAAAAGAGAAAACAAAGAGAGATAGACAGAGAGAGAGAGAGAAAGAGAACCCACTCACGTCCTTCTTAACAATATACACAAGCCCTTCTTAAAAATACACGCACAATTCTGTCTGAAAAATACAAACACAATCCCCTCTTAAAAAAAAAACCTAGAGAGCCCAACTGGTCTTACCTTAGTCTGTTTCTAAGAACCTCGGCAGGGAACCCGGATCAACCTCTGATGAAGGATCACAGACGTTCCCGGGAGTTTCTAGGGAGTCGGTCGTACAAGGGGGCCGATAGAGCTCAGTTATCTCCCCTCCAATCCCGGCAACCTCCGCAACCTCTTGCACAGTCAGCCGTTGATGTGGTCCCAGCGAGGCCTGCCAAAAAACCGCCAATGAAAAAGTTACTTTTATAACTACTAAACCAGGTTCGCTTCTTAATAAACAGACACCACACAAACTGTTTGGTAGACCAGTTCAAAACTTTACTTAACATCGGCCGATGGAAGGGATTCCAGCTAAGTGACCAATGTAGACACTCGACTGTCCTCGGTCCCCTTCTCTGAGCAACAGAATTACATTGCCTTAAATAGGGTTTTTTTTTGTCCCCTTAGCACATTCCACAGACATTAGTCATGGTCAGAGGTACAGGAAAAGGTTTCCACAGAATGCATCACATCAAAGGCCTTTTGTTTACATGGTACAAGATATACTAAAAACATTGGCCATTTGCTTTAAGTCATCTTATCTCCAAAGAGATCACACTAGCTTGTTCGCTGCTTCTTCTCTGTCACTTGCTCCCTCATAAACATAGGCTTTAAGTCATCTTATTTGCTTTATTGCATCTCTGCTTCAAAGATGTGACGATCTTGCTAAAGATGTGACTCTATTCTCTCTCTATCATCACCTCCTCCCCCATAAACATTGGTCACTTGCTTTATGGCATCTCACTTCAAAGATTTGACTAGCTATGTCTCTCTTCCTGATTTTTCCCATCGATGAAAAATCAGAGATATATGAATGTTTTTTTAAATTCCCCAATCTCTCTGCTGCCCCCGCAGGCGGCAGGGGGAGGGACTATAAAACCCAGAAGTGTAGTGCCTCACCCAGTCTCTGCCAGACCCAGGAAGCAAGAGGGTCACAGCTCTCTGAGCTGCAAATAACACTGAATGCACGTCTACTAGACGGTGAGTCCCCTCGATGCGGTTGTAAAGTGGCTGCAGCCCAATTGTTTGCCTCACCTTTTTTAAAAAGTTTGTGTTCCCAAAATGATTGTTGGTTGTCAGGTGGCTTCAGCCCAATTGTTTGCCTCGGCTTTTTAACAAGTTTGTGTTCACAAAATGAATTTTGATCGTCTTGTGTCTGCAGCCCAATTGTTTGCCTCGCCTTTTTTTAACAAGTATGTGTTCACAAAATGAATTTTGGTTGTCAGGTGGCTGCTGCTCAATTGTTTGCCGCGCCTTTTAAAAAAGTTTGTGTTCACAAAATGAATTTTGGTTGTCTGGTGGCTGCAGCCCAATTGTTTGCCTTGGCTTGGCTTTTAAAATCGTTGCAACAGTTGGATGCCTGCCCAAGAATCAATTTGGACTGAATCAATTGTCTGAAACTTCAGTAAATCAGGGTAAATATTGCTAAGTTAACTTCATCGCAAAGTCTGCTGTGAATACAATGTATTGAACCGTTGTATAATTGGGTTAGGGAAACATCTGTTATGTATGGGCTTAATCGATATCTGTAATTGGGTAATTGGAAGATAAACCCCCTGTGTGGTTCGGCTCTCAGGTTCGCGGGGCATATAAAAGGCAGTGATCACGAGGCTCAGGGGCGATCACCTGGAGGAACGCTCGGCACTGCGTACCCTTCTAGAGTGTCTCTGTCTACGCGAGGCCTAGAGGGCTTGAACAGATAGGCACAAGATCGAACCCACGGAGGGGATAGGTACAGTGTGTGATCTGTGATATGCTTTTGGTAAAATAAAGTTTGGTTGTTCAAGTGCTTGATTCACTGTTTTTACTGAAGTTAGACTTGGGGGAAGTTCAGAAATTAGCAATTATCAAACACTTTTCCAATATGTTGAAACTACGCTCACCCCCCCTCGCACCCTACAGCAAGCCTGTGTAGGATCAGGTGCCACCTTACACCTAGTAGTGGGGTCAGGGGTCATCCTACCATGAGCAGTGGGGTCAGGGGTTACCCGACCATGAGCAGAGGGGCACAGTGATCATTTCGCTGAGCTCCTCTGCTCAGTCCGCCTAAAGCTCACGGTTGCTAAACATTCCCATTCCCACACTGATCTTTCTTTCCAGGGCCTCCTAAACTGTCAGAGTGAGGCCCAGTGCAAATTGGAGTAACATCACCTTATATTTCCCTTGCGCAGTTTACACCCCAGCGATATGATTATTGAGCTCTATCTTCCAGGTATCATTGCTTTCCCCCTCCGTCCAGTCTGACTGTCACGATTAAAATGTCTCTATGTATGCTTGGTAGTCAGCAAATATCTCGTATCTTTGGTTGTTACCTTCTCTGAGCTAACAATTTGGTCTCCTAATTTGAGGAAGGACATCCTTGTGATCGAGGCAGTGCATCGTTGGTTCACGAGATTGGGCCCTGGAATGGCGGGACTGTCATATGAGGAAAGATTGAAAAGACTAGGCTTGAATTCACTGGAGTTTAGAAGGATGAGGGGGTATCCTATAGAAACATATAAAATTATAAAAGGACTGGACAAGCTAGATGCAGGAAAAATGTTCCCAATGTTGGGCGAGTCCAGAACCAGGGGTTGTTACCAAACTGAACTCACTGTGGAATTAATCCAATAATGGATCCACTCCGCTGCTAGATTCAAAGTTGTCCCTGTTCTCCCTCTGGAAGCCTCGTCCCCATCAGATGCCGAGTTCCCAGAGCCCTGGTTTAACGCGGTGGCCGCTCACGGTTAAGTCTGCGAAAGCGGCCCCATCAGAGACTGTGAGGCCTCGCATTCTCGGCGCTTCAGCCCCAAGTACGGGGAGGGGGCGGGCAGGGAGGATGTAGTGGGCGCACGGACGTGATGTCGAGTGGGCCAGCCAGCCGGGCGTACGCCGTCAGGACGCTGTGTACGACGTCGGGAAGCTGCGTAGGCCCGTCGAGACGTTGCGTACGCCCTCAATGCGCCTGCGGGCCAACACGCCGGCTTTGTCACGCTGGCTCAAGCCAAAGATCGGCTGTGATGGAGGGAGGGGGATAGAGGGGGAGAGAGAGGGGGGTAGGGAGGGGGAGGGTGGGGGAGAAAGGGGGGGGGAGGGGGGGGGGATGGGAGAGGAGGGGGGGGGAAGGGGGGGGGAATGGGGAAGGAGGTGGAGAGGGGTAGGGGAAGAGAGGGGGAAGAGTGGGGAGGGAGGGGAGAGGGGGAGAGAGGAGGAGAGGGTGGAGAAAGAGGGGAAAGAGATGGGAGAGGAGGAGGGGTGGGGGGGGGAGAGGAAGGGTGGGAGGAGGGGGGGAGAGTAATGGGGCAGAGTAAGGGGGGAGAGGAAGGGGGGGAGGGGGGAAGGGGGGGAGAGGGAGGGTGAGAGGGGGGAGAGGGAGGGAGGGGGAGAGAGGGGGGAAATAATGGGGAGGAAGGTGGAGAGGGGTAAGGGGAAGAGAGGAGGAAGAGTGGGGAGAGAGGGAGAGAGGGGTAGGGGAGAGAGGTGCAGAGGAGGAGAGGGGGAGTGGGTGGAGAGAGAGGGGGGAAGAGATGGGAGAGGAGGGGGTGAGGGCGAGAGGAAGTGTGGGAGGAAGGGGGGAGAGGGAGCGTGATGGGCGGAGAGGGGGGGGGGGGGAGAATTTGAGGGGCGGGGGGGGCGCGTCAGAGATGAGGGCTGATTCTTGAACGCAATAATCTGCCCACTGTGCCGGGGAGAGAGGGGAGAGCGAGGCCTGCTGCTGCTAGCGGGCGGGTGGACGGTGAAAATCAGCAGAGGGGCCGGCCGATCAAGAGAAAAGGGGGGGGGGGGAAGGAAGGGAGAAGAACTCGGCGCTTCAGACCTCGAGTATGGGGAGGGGGGGAGAGGGAGCAGGGGGTGAGTGGGGGGAGGGGGGGGGGGGGGGGGGCAGAGCCGTGCTGCCAAATAAAGAGAGAAAGAGAGAGAGAGAGAGAGAGAGAGAAGCGGCTTCTGACTCTGTAAAGCCACAGCCAAAGATGATAGAGCAGAGCTGTTTGGCCACAGCTGGAATGACCGCGCAAGGCTTCACGAGCTGCTCCAACAGTGATGATAAGGTGATGTGTCGAGATTTTAAAACAATTTCAAAATAGACTTTATTCAATTGATAAATATATACAATTCCTGAACCATCGAAACAAACAAAATTCATCCGACATTTTCGGAGACTATACAAATTTTTCCAGTACAATTTTTTTCATTTGTCAAATTTCACCAAACAGTCCCCCACCCGTGCCACTCTGTGGCCCCTGTCGAAGTAATAAATATATACAATGTTTACACAGTGCGAAAATTCCATCTGCCATTTTCATTTCCACAAAAAGTGTCCCCCACCCATGCCACTCATGTGGTCCCCTGGCGTGGGATACCTTCCCTTAATTTAATTTGAGGGGCGTCTCCACCATACCGTGCCCCCCATGTCCAGCAGCGGAAGGACCCTAGACTGTGGCCCTCCCCCACCGAGCCTTGGCGTTGGCTGCACCAAGCTTCAGCGAGTCCCTTAGCACGTACTCCTGCAGTCTGCAGTGGGCTAGTCGGCAACATTCCCTGACGGACATCTCGCTCTGCTGGGTGGTGAGCAACGCTCGGGCAGACCAAAGAGTGTCTTTCACCGAGTTGATGACCCTCCAGCAGCACTCGATGTCAGTCTCTGAATGTGTCCCTGGGAACAATCCGTAAATCACAGAGTCCTCAGACGGAGCTGTTTGGGATAAATCGTTCCGTTCTTGCATACCTCTCCAGAATCTTTTTGCAAACCCACACTCTGCAAAGAGGTGGGCAACCGTCTCCTCTCCACCGCAACCGTCCCGGGGGCAGCGTGAGCTGGTAGTGAGATTCCGACGGTGCAGGAAGGATCTAACTGAGAGGGCTCCCCTCACCGCCAGCCAAGCCAGGTCTTGGTGCTTGTTGGTGAGTTCTGGCGATGAGGCATTTTGCCAGACAAGCTGGGCAGTCTGCTCTGGGAACCACGCCACCGGATCCATCGAGTCCTTTCCCTGCAGTGCCTGCAGGACATTCCGTGCTGACCACTGCCCGATGGACTTGAGGTCAAAGGTGTTGGTCCGGAAGAACCTTTCCACAGACGACAGATGGGGTGGCAATGTCCAGCTGACTGGCACATTGCGTGGCATCTGCGCCAGGCCCATCCTTCGCAACACCGGGGACAGGTAGAACCTCAGCAGGTAGTGACACTTAGTGCCCACG
>NW_026575916.1:0-24908 GCF_028641065.1 Leucoraja erinaceus | reverse complement strand
GGTGCTCTGATTAACAACGCTCTGATGTGCCCCTGACTTATTCGTCCTGGTGCTCCTTGTTGCTTATATAGCTGGGCAGCATCTGGATCAGTTTATACTTTGTCGTTGGTGGTTGTCTTGTTGATATTCTATTAATATGGTGATTAATGGGTTCTTCATCTAACTACTATTACTCGGTGGCAGTCCGTATCACGTTTGATGAGTCTTGCTGGTTGTAACCTGTCAAGGGAACACCCAAAACGAAGTCTCTATTTTTGCAACCTTCGGGTACGAAAAGGAGGCGGAACCCTATGAGTTCTCCTAAGTCTATAGTAGAAAGCCCATCAGTGAAAAACGCAACTCCTCCGAAATCCATGGACTGGCCGTTGTTTGTTTTGTAGTATTAGTACTGTAGTAGTGTTTTTGTAGTTTTTTTGTAGTTAGTCGATATTTCTTTGTGTAGTTTGTTGTTTTTTCGTACGGGAACTCCGGAACCGTCACTGGCCGCCATCGCTATCATAATTTTCATTGTGCCGCCACCGCCATTTTTCAACCAACATCATTTGCTAAGGCGACACAGCGAACTTCAGTGTTGCACGCCGCTGGGATTGCCACGTGCATAAGGGGGGGAAAGGAGATTGTTATAGAAGCTCGCGCTATTCCTTTGCGGTAATTTCATCTTGCATTGTATTGCTTAACAAACTGCACAAAAAATAATTAACGTATACATGAGAGGAAGTTAAGTTGGAGCTACCGTTAAGTTAGGCGAAGTTAAAAAAGATTGCGTTTTATGTGTTTACACAAATTATGAACCCTGGAAAGAGGGGCAAGTGGGTTTTTAGAGGATAAGTATTTAAGGGTTTTTCTAATGGACATCGAAAAAGAAGCCAACGTGTATTTTTAAAATAAATAACTTATGAATTGTATTTGTCCGGGTAAGATGCTATACATCAAACCATAAAGGTCGAACACAAAGAAGCAAAGGTACATATAGAAGTATATAGTACGATAATTAATGAAATAATATAATAGATAATTTATTAAACCGCCATTATAACTTTTAATATAATATATATGAACGGTTACACTATAGTAAATTTTTAATAATCCGGTAAGTGAATTTGTTTTTTTAAGAAACATTTATAACACAAACCAAGATACGGATTTATATTTTTATTTATATAAATTTTTTAGTGCAGACATTTAATGTGTTTTAAAATTTAATATTACCCCCCGTAACTTTTAAAGCGCTTGATCCATTCGACATAATTATTTGAATTTATGCATATAATTAATAAGAATATGTGTATATAATTAATTGTTTACATATGGTTAATACATAATGATAATATGTATTGCTTATTATTTATAATGAATCATATCAATTTTTATATATAAAATAATTAAGTAAAGAGAGTCTTAATTATATTTTAAGGGTTTTTACATATTTTAGGTTTTTTTTTATAATTTTAATTTTTATTTTGTTTAGCAATCGGTTGTAAATTAATAGTTTTATGAAGTAATTATGTATATAATTATTAAGAATTTTTAATAGGCTAGTAATTGTTATTACGAAATTAATCAAGAGCCTTTATTTTATTTATAATAATTAGTTTTATAATAGTATTTGGTTTAATAAGAATAGGCAAGAAATTCATATTTAATGGGGGTGATTTTTTTTAATCATGAGGGACCCCAGCTAGGACCAAAATATATAGTTGTATATCTTAATTAATTTTTAAATTAACGCTTTATTTAATTTGTCATTTAATAAATAAATTATGCGGATGACACTTCCTGAGAACTAGGTTTTTTATTAGTTTTAGGGGGGGACCAGGGAGAGCTCCACACCCTTGTACCCTAATTCCCACCAGAGTTTATTCAGAGTTAAAGAACTACCCACTTTAATTTAGTATTTAGCGGTGGCACTTTTCACCTACACCCGCTCGTTGGGGGGGCATCAGTGAGAATAATGTCGTTTTTTAGTGTTTACACCCCAACTCGCCAAAATCAGTTTTATTTAAAGTAGAAGTATCCATTATTGTTGTCTTGAAATTTTTGGTTATAGTAATTGCCTATGGGTGTTAATTTTATTAAGTATTTGAGCGATTTAATATTATGCCGGATTTTAAATGGCCTATTGAATTTTTTTATTTTTTTTTAAGAATGCTCTTTAAGGTTATTTAAAGAGGCTAGCTGCAATAATGTTTAGTAGAATTTTAACGTTTTTTTAATATAGATAGAGCAGTAATATTATTTTTAGTATAAGTGTAAGTTTATCGTTGAAGTAAGATAAGAAGTTACGGTTATGAAGGGTGTGTGGGTTAATTATGAGACGAATTGAAGTAATAAAGACGACTTAAATGTTAATTGTTTATTCATTGTCTTAAGTTAGAATGGGGAAAGTGTTTGTTAAATTTGTAAGGGTTGATATAGATGTAAGTTTGTGGAATATATTTGTTGTATTGGTTTGCATTATTATTTTACGATACTTAATGTTATATTAAGGTTTTGTAATAATTTGTTTTTTTTTTGAATTTTTTATTTATTTTAATTCATTTTATTTTTACATTTTTAAAGTAATTTGTGAAAGAATATAGAGCCTTTGAAGGCGAGAGAAGGTAGTGAGAGAGAGAATAAGGAGAGATTAAGAGAGAGAATTTTTTGACTCAAAGATTTTTTTTCTCCTAAGTTATAGACGGATGAGATACTCCTTTCCTTTTTAATATGAGCAGAATAAAGAGAGTGATCTTTTAGGAGAATAATAGATTTCAGGAGGAGAAGAGATGTTGAAGAATAGAAGTAAGAGGAGAGAGGTGAGTCTATGGAGGTTTAAGAATGGAGAGACCTCAAGAGAGAGAGAGAACGGAGTTTTTTAGAGAGAAGAGAGTAGTGTATTGAGAGAGCTAAGATTAGAGAGAGTTCAATTCAGAGAGGCAAGAGGAAAGGAGATTATGAGAGAGAGAGAGTTGAAGGAGGGAGAAGAGTTCACGAGAAGGAGACTGAGATTCCTAGTACTTTTTAGGAGAGGAATAAGAAGAGCCTAAATGGGTAGAGATCGATTTAGAATTAAGAGAGATGGTTTTAAGAGCGAGGATCCTATATAGAGAGGAGAGAGGAAAGCCTGCCTGAGAGGAGAGGAGAGAGAGTTCCGATTTTTTCTACGAGAGGTGGGAGAGAGAGGAGAGAGAGAGAGAGCGTAGAGAGGACTGACAGAGAGAAGAGAGAGAGTGGAGAGGAGAAGAGGAGACTGAGGTAAGAAAGAGAGGAGAGTGATAGGGATGAGAAAGAGAGGAGGAGAGAGAGGAGGAGAAGGAGAGAGAAGCAGAGAGAGCAGGAGAGAGAAGAGCGGAGAGAGGTGGGAGGAGAGGAGAGAGGAGCAGGAGGAAGAGGACGAGAATAAGGAGAAGGTAGAGGAGAGGTGGAGAGGAGAGAGAGAGGAGAGAGAGAAGAGGCGAGAGAAGATTTAGAAGAAGAGATATGGGTTGAGAGATCTGGAAGAGGGAGAGCAGAGAAAGCAGAGGAGAAGCCAGGAGAGGTCTTTAGAGAAGAGGAGAGGTAGAGGACTCTAGAAGGTGAAGGGATCGAAGAGGGATTTCCTGGAGAGAGAGGCAGAGGAATGGGGAGAATGGTTGAGGAGCGGAGAGAGAAGAGGAGAGAGAGAGAGAGGAGAGAGAGCAGGAGGGAGAAAGAGAGAGTGGTCAGAGGAGAGAATAGAGCGAATGGGATTTTAATCCGAGCGGCTAGGAGAGACTTCGAGGGAGAGGAGAGGAGAAGAGAGACAGGAAAGAGGAGGGGAGAAGAGGATGAGATCCAGAGGACCCGAGAGGAGCGGAGAGGAGAGAGAGAGGGAGAGAGAGGAGAAAGAGGAGACGGACGAGGAGATTAGAGGAAAAGAGCTGGAGGAGAGGAGCAGAGAAGAGGAGCGGAAGAGGTAAGAGGAGGAGAGGAATCGAAGAGGAGAGGAGGAGGCCAGAAGAAAGAAAGGAATTAGAGAAGAGAGACAGGAGAGAGAGAAGAGAGGACGGTGAGGAGAGGAGAGAGAGCGGGAGCGAGAGAGCGGAGAGGAGAGGGAGAGAGTAGAGAAGAAGAGAGAAGAGGAGCTGGTGACAGGAGAGGAGGGGAAGAGGGAAGACCACGAGAGAGATGGAGGGGGGGAGGAAGGCGAGGAGGAGAGGAGAGGATGGGGAGGAGGAGAGATGAGGAGAGGAGAGCAGAAGGGGAGAGAGGAAAGATGAGAGGGACCTCATACTGTGAGAAGGAAGCGGGAAGAGGGAGACCACGGAAAGATGGGGAGGAGCGGGGAGGAGAAGGGGAGGAGAGGAGATCGAGACAGAGAGAGGACAAAGAAGAGAGGAGAGGGGAGGGGAACTCGAGAGAGAGGTGAGGAGAGAGAGGGGAGAGGGGAGTGGGAGGGAAGAGAGGAGAGGAGACGAGGAGGAGAGGGAGAGAGGAGCGGAGGATGAGAGGAGGGAGAGGCGAGGCGCGAGAGGAAGAGAGGAGAGCGGGAGAGGAGAGGAATGAGAGGCGGGGAGGGGAGAGGAGGAGGAGAGGGAGAGAAGGAGAGGAGGAGAGAAGGGAAAGAGAATGGAGCAGAGAGGGAGAGGAGAGAGGAGAAGAGAGGAGAAAGGGGAGGGAGGAGGAGAGAGGGAGGGGAGAGAAGGAGGGATCAGAGGAGGGAGAGAAGAAGAGAGGAGAGGGAGAAGAGGGGAGAAGGGAGGAGAGAGGAGAGGAGAGGGAGAGGAGCGAGGGAGAGAGGAGAGAGAGAGGGGAGAGAGAGAGGAAAGAGAGAGAGAGGAAAGAGAGAGAGTAGAGAGCGAGAGGGGAGAGGAGAGAGGGGAGGTAGAGAGAGAGGAGAGGGAGAGAGAGCGGGAGCGAGAGGAGAGCAGAGGAGGAGAGAGAGTAGGGGGGAGGAGGGGGGGAGAGAGGCGAGAGCAAGGCAGATAGGGGGGGGGGAATGGAGAGAGGTGAGAGGAGAGGAGGGGTAGGGAGGGGGGGATAAAGAGAGGAGTTAAAGAGGGGGAAGTGAGAGATGGAGGGTAAGAGAGAGAGAGGGAAAGAGAAGAGGGAAAGTTCCGAGGAGTAGATGGAGAGAAAGAGAAGAGAGGGGGGGGAGGAGGAGAGGGGAGGATGGGGGGAGCGAGAGGGGCGTGACAAAGGAGGGTGTATTAGGTGGGATGAAGTGGGAGAATAAAGGAACCTGTACAGAGAAACAAAAAAAGAGTTAGGTCTTTATTCTTGGAGAGAGAAGGATAATAAAAATCAAGCAGGGAGTCTTGAAAGAAGAGGTCTTTTAAGAATAGAAATGAGGTTCGGGTCGGACAGAGTTGACGATAGAACACAGTTTTACCCAGAGCAGAAGTGAGAATGAAAAGTTAGATAAGGACGCCAGAACAAGTTGGAGGGGGGGACAAAGCACCCCTAATCGGATTTAAAGGGACAGAAGTTAGTGGTGGTAATATCGCAGGGGGAATTCTTTTACTATTCGAGGAGTGGGGTAGCGGGTGGTGAATGAGCTTCCAGGAGAAGAGAGGAGAGGAGAGGAGAGGAGAAGAGGAAAGGAGAAGAGAGGGGAGGAGAGGAAGGGGGAGGAGAGAGGAGAAGAGAGGGGATGAGGAGGAGAGGGAGGAGGAGAGGGACGACCAGCGATCGCCCCGACTGCATGACACTAGATAAAAGAAATTTAAGATGGGATACAGTGCGGAACGGACGCCAAAAGTCAGCCATTATGTGAAACCTTACATAGCAAAAACTCTCGAAACCTCCATACTCCCTGCTTAACTATTCACTTTTATGTCAGAGATACAGGCGCAGGGGGGGAATCAGGACCATTTCCAGAGGACGAGGGAATAAATGTGTATTGCTACATGACCAGCTGATCCGTTCTCACCTAGAACATAGCCCCGGAAATAAAGTAAACAGGACGTAGAGTTGAATCGGAAGATATCAATCGAGCCCAGCAGCCTGCCTTAAATATATCATGGGTATCAAGGGCAACAACAGTATCCCGTCCCTGCTTTCTCACCATACCCCTGATCCTTTTTAGCCACATGGGCCACATCTAACTCCCTCTTAAATATAGCCATTGAACTGTGGCCTCAACTACCTTCTGTGGAAGAGAATTCCACAGATTCACCACTCTCTGTGTATGAAAAGAAATGGATTTACTTAACAGGCTTTGGCCTAGCGAGTCCATGCCGACCAGCTTTTCACCGTCACACTAAACTCGTCTGACACACACTACCACTTCTTACTCATCCCCAAACACACCACACAACACACACACACACACACACCACACCACCACACACAAACACACAACACCACACAAACCACTACACATCACTGTCACCACCACCCACACACACTCATCAAACACCAACTAACCTATTACCTGGACTCAACACAATTTCCACACATACACCACAACACGTCACAATATCCTACACACACGCAATCACATCACACAGACAAACACACACTAACATATCCTACAAAAACACAGCACCACACACTGCGGGAACAATTTATACATGGGTACCGAAAGCCAATTAACCTACAAACCCGCACGTACATCTTTGGAGAGGGGAGCAGAGGAGAGGAGAGAGAGGAGAGGGGAGGGGAGGAAGTGGCGAGGAGGAGAGGGAGGGAGGGAGAGGAAGCGGAAGGGAGAGGAGAGGGAGGGAGGGAGAGGAGAGGAGAGGAGGGGAAGAGTGAGAGGAGAGAGAGGAGGGAAGAGGAGAGGAGAGGAGAGGAGAGGAGAGGAGAGGAGAGGCGAGGAGAGGAGAGGAGAGGAGCGGAGAGGAGAGGAGAGGAGAGGGGAGGAGAGGAGGAGGGGAGGAGAGGAGAGGAGAGGAGAGGAGAGGAGAGGAGAGGAGAGGAGAGGAGAGGAGAGGAGGAGCGGAGGAGAGGTGAGGAGAGGAGAGGAGAGCGGAGGAGAGGGAGGAGAGGAGGGAGACGCGGAATAGAGAGGGGATGAGAGGGAGGAGTGAGGGAGGGGGAGAGGAGAAGAGAGGAGAGGGGAGGACAAGAGGGAGGAGAGGAGAGGAGAGGGAGGGAGAGAGGAGAGGAGAGCGAGGAGAGGAAGAGGAGAGCGAGGGAGAGGAGAGGATTGGAGAGGAGAGGGGAGGAGGAGGGAGAGGAGAAGCAGAGGAGAGTAGAGGAGAGGATAGGAAAGAACCACACTATAGAATTTTGACATAAAACATCCCCACAACAGCAGGAATTAAGTTTCCCACTGTGTGGGAAGGCACCAAGTCAGTTCTCTCTTCCTCCACTGTTCCCACTCGTGGTCAGGGTCCTCCTCCAAGCCCTCAGCACTCAAGCAGTTGCAGCTACGGGCGGCCCGATTGTCCAGGGACCGGGGTGGATACAAATTCCGAACGTTGTGAAGGAACTGCGGGACGGGTATTAGTCGGCATGATGGCCGCCAGAATCGGCCCCCTCCTCCGGAGTCGGAGGTCTCCCAAATTTCATAGGCCGCGTCGGGTGGTCTACTGGTGCTGGAGACCCTCCGAGCAAGGGCGCCCCAGGGACCCACGAGGTTTTTTCAGCGACCACTCGGGTTGGAAGCTCTTCCGCACCAGAGCTCCACATGTTGGAGCGCACGGCCGTCGCTCTACATCGGGTTGATATCGGCGACTCAGGTAGTCATCGCCCGCTCCATCTTGGCAACTCCATCGCGCGCCGCACTAGGGCAACACCGACTTCCCGCTGTAACGAGCGCAAGGTGTGGTGCCTCAGTACACACTCGGGGAAATGTCGTTCGTAAACAGAGCTGGAAACGTTTCCGCTCCAGAGAGCCCCGACTGTGTTTTTTGGTTCAAGCGATAAAGCCCCCAACACAACTCGGGCGCCTAGCTCTCCCAACGGTTCCGACCCTTAGGCCCCCATCCCGCACATAGCGTTAAAGTCCACCCCCAACACAAAACTCAGACTAAGTCCACAAAATTAAAAAAAGATTCAATCACAGCCATTGCCGCAACCCCCCCCCCCCCCCCAGACTTATGTATTAGATATAATGAAAACTCTTTAAAGGTACAAACACAACGATTAGGAACCAAAGACAAAATTACACTCACAAGAGTGAAGAAATTGAAGAAATTGAAAATTCCATAAATCAAAACCAATTTTGGGATATGTGGAATAACCTCAGCACAACAAAACTACAAACACTACCAATTCAAGATGGTGATACCTGGAGAGCACACTTCAAAAATCTATATAAGAACATCCCAATAAATAAAATAAACTCAAATTATTCCCATATCAAATAAAACTACAAACACTAGAAACAGTAATAGTAAGATTAAACGCGAACTTACCAGTTTGAAGTTTGATAAATAATAATAATAATAATAATAATAATAATAATAATAATAATAATAATAATAATAATAATAATAATAATAAATACTTTATTGATCCCCTCAGGGAAATTCAGATGTCCCACACATTCAAAACGAACGCAGACAGAAAATACATAGAATACAATGTGGATACTACCTGAGAGCAATAAATACTTGAAAAGACCAATAATTAACAATTAAAAATTAAAAATTGCAAGAATGCATCCCCCTACAGACTAGCGGTCCGAATTATAAAATCTATTGGCTGCAGGGGTGAAGGATCTCCTGAACCGCTCCGTTCTACAGCTCAGGGAGAGGAGCCGCTTGTTGTTCCGAGTGCTCTGTTGACTCGCCAGAATTACATGGAGGGGATGCCCGGGGTTTTCCAGGATGACCTGCACCTTGTGCCTCATACGCCTCTCAAGCACATCCATCCCAGACTCTACTCTCCCCACCAGCACTGGGCTAGCTCGTTTAACCAGTTTGTCCAGCTTCTTGTTGTTTTTTGCACCAATGCTGTTGCCCCAGCAGACAACAGCGTAGAAAATAACACTTGCAACCACAGTGTTGTAAAACATGTGCAGCATGTCATTACACACATTGAAGGATTTAAGCCTTCTGAGGAAAAAGAGTCTGCTCTGGCCTTTTTTGTAGAGGGCGTCAGAGTTATAGGTTGAATAAGTTAGGTCTTTATTCTCTGGAGCGCAGAAGTTTAAGGGGGGACCTGATAGAGGTCTTTAAAATGATGAGAGGGATAGACAGAGTTGATGTGGACAAGCTTTTCCCTTTGAGAATAGGGAGGATTGAAACAAGAGGACATGACTTCAGAATTAAGGGACAGAAGTTTAGGGGTAATATGAGGGGGAACTTCTTTACGCAGAGAGTGGTGGCGGTGTGGAATGAGCTCCCAGTGGAAGTGGTGGAGGCAGGTTAATTGGTATCATTTAAAAATAAATTGGATAGGCATATGGATGAGAAGGGTATGGAGGGTTATGGTACGAGTGCAGGCAGGTGGGACTAAGGGGAAAAAATTGTTCGGCATGTACTTGTAGGGCCGAGATGGCCTGTTTCCGTGCTGTAATTGTTATATGGTTATATGGTTATATGGAGTTGACAGACCAGTCCAGTTTGTTATCCAGGTGCACTCCAAGGTATTTATATGTCTGCAGCACCTCAATGTCAGCCCCAGCAGCGTTGACCGGCTGAAGGGGGAGCTTGGACCTGCCAAAGTTAACCACCATCTCTTTAGTCTTAGTTGTGTTCAGGAGGAGACAGTTCTCTTCACTCCAGGCACAGAAGGCACTGGTCAAGTTCCTGTATTCCTCCTCCTGCCCGTTCCGTACACATGCCACAATCGCTGTATCATCTGAATATTTCTGTACGTGGCATGTGTCAGACTTATAGTTAAACTCTGCTGTATACAAGGTGAAGAGGAACGGGGCCAGAACCGTTCCTTGTGGGGCACCAACATTGCACACCACTGTGCCAGAGACACTGTCCCCCAGCTTGACAAACTGTGGTCGACCCGTCAGGCAGTCGTCTATCGAGGAGATCAATGCGGAATCCACCCCCATCTTCTTAAACTTGTCATTCAGATTCAGGGGTTGGATGGTGTTGAACACACTTGAGAAGTCGAAGAACATAATCCTCACGTTGCCACCGGGTTTGTCCAAAAGGGAGTAGATCCGGTGCAGCATGTAGAGGACTGCGTCATCCACCCCAATGTTCCCCTGGTATGCAAACTGTAGTGGGTCTAGTGCGTGCTGGACTTGTGGTCTCAGGAGACGAATGAGTAGCCGCTCCATTGTCTTCATGATATGGGATATAAGGGCCACCGGTCTGTGGTCGTTGATCTCGGTCGGCCGCCCTGCTTTGGGAACCAGCACGAGACATGATGTTTTCCACAGACCTGGTACCCTCCCTGACTGGAGGCTCAGGTTGAAAATGGTCTGGAGCGGCTCCGCCAGCTGAGCCGCACAGTCTTTTAGTAGCCTGGGACATACACCATCAGGGTCAGCTGCTTTACCAGGGCACACGCAACCTCCTCAGCTCAGCTCTCACCTCGTCCACCGTGAAGAACCGTTGAGGAGATGCCGGCATAGGAGGTGGTGCAGCTGTGGTGTTGGGGGGGATGCCTCGTGGAGGTGATGGTGGGAGAGAGGCTGCACCTGTAGAGGAGGGAGGGGATACCAGATCAAACCTGTTATAGAACAGGTTGAACTCATTGGCCTTGGAAAGACCCTTCAGTCTGTGCATCAAAGACCCCTCACACCCCAACCATGGACTTGTTTGCCCTCCTGCCATCAGGGAGGCGATACAGGAGCCTCAGGTCACGTACTAGTAGGATGAGGAACAGCCTCTACAATAACACAATCACATTGCTGAACTCGGAGTCCCGCCGATAGATTTCTCTGGTCCCTCCGTCCCCATTGTTTCATTATTCTGTATTTCCTGATTATTCTGTATCTTCTCTCTTTCCATTTTTTTTATTTCTTTATGCACAACTACTACGGACTGACACAAAACTGCATTTAGTTGTACTCATACTTGTATTTGTGCGATTACATTAAAGTTGAATTGAATTGAATTGAATTGTCCACGTCTCCTGACAGCTGGCTTCTCTTCTCCTTGAAGCCAGTGATGGTCTTCATTCCTCTCCATGCCTCTTTGATGTTGTTGTACTGCAGTTTCTTCTCCAGCTTCCTTGTATAGTCCCCTTTTGCCTGCTTCATACTCCTTTTCAAGTGGTGCTGTACCCTATTGATTTTTTCCCGATCACCAACCTTGAAAGCCTCCTTTTTCTCGTTTAGGAGGCTCTTGATGTTGCTTGTGATCCAAGGTTTGTTATTGGGAAAGCAACAAACAGTTTTTACTGGCACAACAATATCCCTACAGAAGTTGATGTAGTCCGTTATGCATCCAGCCATCCTGTCGATGTCCATACAGCTGTTTAATTTCTGTGACTCCATCAGTATGTCCCAGTCTGTGCATTGAAAGCAGTCCCTCAGTGATTCACTGGCCTCTGGTGTCCACGTTCTGAAAGACCGGGTGGTTGTAGGCTGTCTCAGTACACAGGGTTTGTAAGAAGGCCTTAGATAAACCAGGTTGTGATCTGATTTGCCAAGCGGTGGAAAGGCTAAGCCACTATAGGCCTCCTTGACATTGACATAGCACAAGTCCAGTGTCTTATTCTGCCTGGTGGGACAGTCAACATACTGACGAGGCAGCGGAGAGGGAGAGAGAGTGAGGGGGGATCTTATAGAAAAGTACAAAATTATTAAGGGGTTGGACAGGCTCGATGCAGGAAGGCTGTTCCCGATGTTGGGGAAGTCCAGGACAAGGGGTCACAGTTTAAGGATAAGGGGGAAGTCTTTTGGGACAGAGATGAGAAAAATATTTTTCACACAGAGAGTGGTGAATCTCTGGAATTCTCTGCCACAGAAGGTAGTTGAGGCCAGTTAATTGACTATATTTAAGAGGGATTTAGATGTTGACCTTGTGGCTATAGGGATCAGAGGGTATGGAGAGAAGGCAGGTACATGATACTGAGTTTGATGATCAGCCATGATCATATTGAATGGCGGTGCAGGCTCGAAGGGCCGAATGGCCTACTTCTGCACCTATTTTCTATGTTTCTATGAGTGGCCGAGTCAGAGGTAAAGGATGAGCAGGGAATCGGTAGAATATGTTAGCGAGGAATAGCCATATACAGATAGCAGTGGAAAGTAGCCATAGAGAGGAAAGAATTAGGAAATAATGGAAAGAGTGGTGAGAATGCAGGTGGGGAGAAACGAGAGGGGGAGTGAATGAAGGAAAATAGATGTTTGGCGAAGGTAGAGGATGAAAGAGAGGTGTGCTAGAAAGGGTAAAGGGAGAAGAGATATAGGAGAGAGAGAATGAGGGACGTGCAGTGAAATTGAAGTCAAAGAAGGGTGGAAGGAAAGAGGCATGGGAGTGAAAGACTGTGTAGGCCAGAGAGAGGAGCAGGTTTAGCCCTTCACCCCACGGAGTCCATGTATATCAGCCATCCGTGCACATTAGCAATATACTGCACACTCTCAGGGCATTTTCATGCATATAGCCTGTCCACCCACTTAAGAATTTTTGATGTTTCCATGAGATCCCCTCTCATAAATTTAAATTCCATTTAACGAAAGCCCAGTCGATCCATTTTTTCATCATATGTCAGTCGCGCCATCCTGAGAATTAGCCTAATGAACCTACGCGACACTCCCTCAATAGCAAGAATGTCGTTCCAAAAATTAGGAGACCATAACTGCGCACAATACTCCACGTGTGGTCCTAACAAGGCCCTGGACAACTGCAGTGGATCCCCATTGCACCTATACTCAAATCAACTCGCTATAAATGCCAACATGCCATTTGATTCGAAGGCAGGAGCGGGATACTGATTGTTGGTGATCAGCCATGATCAGCCTACTCCTGCACCTAATGATACTGTCTATTGTCACTCCTGTGGTACCTGCATGCTTACTTTCAGCGACCCATAAACAAAGACACCAAAGACTCCTAACACATCCGCATTTCCTAATCGGATACCATTCAGATACCACATCAAATCCAGCATCCCTGCCTCACTGGACTCACATCAATTTGCATACAGGGCGAATAGATCAACAGATGATGCCATTTATCTTGCTCTTCACTGTCCTGACTTACCTGGAAAGACAGGGCACGCACGTGAGGATGCACGTCATAGACTCTGCCTTCAACACGGTCATCCCCACCAAGCTCACCACCAAACTCCACCAGCTAGGTCTCAGCTCGCCGATATGCGACTGGATCCTGAATTTTCTGTCGGAGCGACCGCAGGCAGTGAGACTGGACCCGCACCTGTCCTCCACTATCACCCTGAGCACCGGCACACCACAGGGCGGTGTACTGAGCCCCATGCTCTACTCCTTCACTCACGACTGTGTTACTGCATTCAACACCACACCATTGTCAAGTTTGCAGACGACACAACAGTGGTTGGGCTGATCACCAATGGTGATGAAACAAAATACAGGGCGGAGGTGCAGAACCTGGCGGACTGGTGTGCACGTAACAACTTGTCACTAAACACCTCCAAGACTAAGGAGCTGATTATCGACTTCAGGAGGTCCCATAATGGAGAATACGCCCCAATCTCCGTTTACGGGGACAGTGTGGAGAGAGTGTCCAGCTATAAGTTTCTGGGCACTCACATCTCAGAGGACCTCACATGGTCCACCAACACCGCTGTGCTGGTCAAAAAGGCACAGCAACGACTGTTCTTCCTGATTACATTGAAAAAGACCGCTCTGCCCCAACAGCTGCTGACAACCTTCTACCGCTGCACCACAGAGAGCATATTAACTTCTGTGTGGTATCTCAGCTGCACGTAGGCGGAGAGGAGAGCACTTCAGCGCATCATCCACAGAGCGCAGAAGATCATTGGGACACAGCTACCAGCCTTGGAGGGCATCTACAATACACGGTGCCTCAGGAAGGCCGTCAGCATCCATAAAGACTCCTCACACCCTTGTAATGGACTGTTCAAACTACTTCCCTCCGGCAGACGTCACAAGGCCTTCTATGCCCAGAGCTATAGCGACTCTGAAACGACCCTGCTGAGTGCCCCCCTTAAACTGTAACTAAAATCAATGATCAGGAGACTGGTGTCGCTCGGGACATCTGTCCTCTATATTAAGGGAAATGTAGGCATCTCATCACTAGTTTGGCACTGGGCTGCTGTGACACATCAAGCGTGGAATTGTCACTTGTGCGAAAAAATGGGAAGTTGGATATTGGATCAAATAATGGCCATTTACTATCCCGTTCTGGCAGCGATTGGTGTTCCCGGTGAGTTGACCTTCACTTCTACTCATGGTCTTCATCTTGTTGACTCTAGTGATGCCGGCGTTTGCTGCCTCTCACACGTATGTTAACACAAGAATCTGCAGATTCTACAACGTTGAGCAAAGCACAAGGTCCTGGAGCAATTCGGCGGCTCAGGCAGTAACTGGGTAGGGAATGGAGGTTGAGATCCGAAACATCGCCTGCCCATCCCCTCCTGAGATGCAGCCTCCCTCGTTGAGTTCCTCAACTTAGAACTCAGTGGGTGGCATAGTGATTGTTCTTATTTCAAGGAACCCCTGCATTCCCTATTCTCCCATTCATCCTCCACGTACGTACCGGCTTAAAAGTCGTCTTGTTGAGTCATTCCATTGTCTATCCATTTTCTCCAAGGATGCTCCCTGACCCACGGAATTACTCCTGCAGATTCTTTTTGATTTCCGCGGCACATTGTTTCTATGAGTCGTCGTTGATCTCAGCTATGATTTTTGTTTTTAATTTCGCTTGCAGTGAACCTGCTGACGATTCTGATCCTGTCCCGGGGGGAGTGTGGCCTCTCCAAATGCATCACTCGCTACCTGGTGGGAATGTCAATGGCCGATCTCCTGGTCATCAACACCGACGTCTTATTTGGAACAGTTTTTTTAATGTATTTCCCACGTTCATTTCTGAACATCACACCTGTCTGCTCCACTAACGTGGCCCTAGCCTTTGCTAATCTCTGCCTTTACCCTCGAGCTGTCTCCTCCCATCCCCCCGCCCTCGGGCTCCTCCTCCTCCTCCTCCCCTTTTTCCATCCCTTCTCCCTCCACCCCCCCCCCCCCCCCCCACCCCCCCCCCCCCCCCCCCCCCCCCCCCCCCCCCCCCCCCCCCCCCCCCCCCCACCCCACCCACTATTCAATTCAATTCAAAGCACGTTATTCGTCCCCCGAGGGGCAATTTAAAAAGGCGCATTACAGTAGCTTTTTAAAAAGGGACACAATCAACAAACATAAGCAGCACGCATACTGCACAATCAACCAGCACACGCATTTCACAGACACACTGCACAATCACACAACACACACCGCACATCAACATTCAATACATAGCAATTGTTTTAAAGTGCTTCCTAAGTGCTTCAATTAAAAAGTGCATATAGAAGGTTATTTCATTTCATATGTTCACGAGTCAGTGATCAGCATTAAAAAGCTGGGCAGCCCTGGGGATGAAGGTTGCCTTCCTCCTCTGTGTCCGGCATCCCGGGCAGCGGAGTCTGAGTCCTGAGGGGAGCCACTCAAACTCAGGAAACAGGATGTGAGAGGGGTCCTGAAGAATCCTGCGTGTTAACTTTACAGACTGTTGGTCGCATAGGGCAGTGAGAGTTCGGACGGGCTGCTCAATGATTTTTGAGCAGACCTTGACCACATTCAACAGGCGGTTTCTGTTTTGCAGGGTGATGGAGTGGAACCAGCTAGTGAAAGAGAAGGTTATTACATTTTCAATGAATGCGTAGTAGAATGTAGTGAGAATGTCTTTGTTAATCCCAAATGACTTCAGCTTCCTGAGTAGGTACTGTCTCTGATGGCACTTTTTAAGGATTTCCTCTATATTAGAGGAAACCCTTAGCAGGTTGTCGAAGGCTGTTCCCAGGTATTTGTATACTTCCACTATCTCCACTGGCTCATGCTGGATGATAGTGGTGGCTGCCTCAGCCATCTGTCTCTGTTGGGGGGGAAAAGTCACAATCATGTCCTTGGTTTTGCTTATATTTAGCTCAAGACAAGACTTTTCACACCATACTATAAAGTCCTGCAGGGCTGAGCTGTGATGTTGTGTGTGGCTGGGAAGAAGAGACAGGAGAACTGTGTCATCAGCAAATTTTACAAAGTGGCAGTTTGGCTGGGTGGATCTGCAGTCGTCAGTGTAGAGAATGAAGAGAAGTGGGGAGAGGGGCACAGCCTTGTGGAGAGCTAGTGAAGGTGAAGAAGGTGTCGGACAAGGTGTGGTTCACCAACACCCTCTGTGATCTGTTGGTGAGGAAGTCTATAATCCACAGAGTGAGTTGGTGGTTGAGATGGAAGCGGGTGATGAGCTTCTCAGCCAAAATATGTGGCTGCATGGTGTTGAATGCTGATGAGAAGTCTACAAACAGAAGTCTGGCTGTGGCCTTGGGGATTTCCAGATGCTTATGGATGGTGTTTAAGATGAATATTTTTGCGTCATCGACACCCCTGCCAGCCTGGTAAGCAAACTGCAATGGATCCATCATCGAGCCAGTTGCCTTGGTGATGTGCGCCTTGATGATCCTCTCCATGGCCTTCAAGATCAGGGAGGTGAGAGCCACCTCCCTGATCATTCAGGACCTTGGTGGTGCCCTTCTTTGGGATGGGAATCACTGTTGAATTTTTCCACATCGCGGGGACTGTGCTGCTGGTCAAAGAGCCCTGGAACAGATGCTGGAACACACCTCCCAGCTGCTCAGCACAGTGCCATAGGGTCCGCCCACAGATGTTGTCTGGCCCTGGAGCTGTGTTATTTTTAGTCCTTTTGAGGGCTCTCACCACCTCTGATGTGTTGATGTTGAGGCCGGAGTCATCAGGTCTGAGTGTGGAGACGATTGATTCTAGCTAGGTGCTATTGTCCTTTTCAAATCTGGTGTAGAAGTTGTTGAGATCATTCGGGAGTGAAGTGAAGCTGCTTCCTGCTACCTGAATGGGCTTGCGGCTGGTAGAGACAGAGTTCACTGCTGCCATGTTCTTGAGGCCCTGCCAAGCCGCACGGAGGTTCCCTTTTCCAAAGGTCTGCTCCACTTTGTTCTTGTATTTCAACTTGGCAATTTTTATGGCCCGCTTGACCTCTCTGTTTACCTCCTTCTTCACAGCTTCAGAACCGGTAAAAAATGTTCTCTTTTTCTTATTCAATATGTTTTTTAGATCTTTAGTCGCCCAGGGTTTATTGTTAGGGAAGATTGTGACTTTCTTGGAGGGGATAATATTGTCTACACAGAAAGTGATGTATGCTGAGACTATATCCGCTTGCTCACTGATGTTGGTGGAGGAGGATGTGAGGGTATTCCAGTCTGTGGTTTCAAAACACCCTTGAAGCCTGTCAATACTGTCCAGTGTCCACTGTTTGATGTCCTTGATGACTTTCTCTGTTCTCTTTACCACAGGTGTGTAGGCAGGAACAAGCAGTATGTTGCTGTGGTCAGCAGTGCCTAGGGGAGGGAGGGAGACGGCTCTGTAGGCGTCTGGAACTGACCCATAGCATTTGTCCAGTGTTTTCCCTAGACGGGTGGTACAGTTGACATACTGGTAGAATCCTTTAAGTGACTTGTCAATTGAACAGTGATTGAAGTCACCCATGATGAATTTGGGAGCGTCCGGAGATATCAGTTGGAGTTTGTCGAGCATATTTCTTATATGTTCCGTAGCAGTGGATGCATTTGCTCTGGGGTGGATATAAACCAGAATGAAAAACAGTTGTGGGAATTCCCTGGGAAGGTAGAAGGGACGCAGGGAGACACCCAAGAGTTCAATGTCAGGGTTGCACAGTACTTCTCTGACAACAACTGTTTTGCACCAGCGTGGATTGATGTAGAGGCAGACACCACCGCCATGGTGCTTGCCAGTCAGTTCAGTATCACGGTCTAACCTTACAGGAGACCCGAAGCCATCTATGTGCATGCTGTCACTGTTGTCACTCCCAGTCAGCCATGTTTCAGTGAAAGCAAGAATGGAAGCAGTCCGGTATTCATACATGTGAAAAACGTTAGCTTGCAGTTCATCAGTCTTGTTACGCAATGAGCGCACATTATCAAGGATCACTGAGGGAAGTGCACGGTGCTTACTTTCTCCTCGCCTAAGTCTTGCTTTAATTCCACCCTTCTTCTTCCTCCCCTGTCTCGTTACCTTCGTTCTATTGTTGTGCAGTGTGCCTGTCCGGTCGGTTGGGAGTTTACATTGTAGCTCCTCCGGCAACTTGTCTATGGCAGGGGCTTGGTGAGAGTGTAATTGCAGCTGAAGTAAAAAGTCCCTGCAGTAAGTAATCCGTTGGTTATCCGGAAGAGTATATCCATATGATGCAGTGGGCAGATAATCCAAGACGAACAGTAGAAGCATAAGAGTCCATAATGTCCATGTGAGGTCCATACTTTGGAGCAGTGAACGCAAGAAGCTAGCTGGCTAGTTAACGTTAGCTCGTTAGTCCGGTGTGTGTGTGTGAGGTAGTGGCAACGCCCGCACAAACACATCTCGAAAGTACTGAACTATACGGCAGCAATTAACCGTCAATCGACACCCGATGTACTTAAAACAAAAACAAACTCTCTCGCAACTCACGTACCGTAATGTAACAACGAGACAAACATTCAAAGCTACTCTCTGCACCGACCGGTCGACCGCACGAGCAGTGACCCGGAAGACTATCAGTCTGAAGAAGGGTTTCGGCCCGAAACGTCACCTTTTTCCTCCGCTCAATAGATGCTGCTGCACCCGCTGAGTTTCCCCAGCATTTTTGTGTACCTTTGCTAATCTCTGTCTGGTTCACGGTCGCGTTTACATTGGATCGATTCTTGGCTATTTGCTATCAGAAATTGAAAGCAAAGTATTGCACCGAGAGAACGGCAACAGTAATTATGCGGATTGTGAGCGTATTTAGCTGTTTAATTAGTGTATTTTACAATGTGCCCAGAGTACAATATGGACAATATACCCTGGGTATATTACCCTGCGTCTGGAAACAGGCTTTCTTAAACTTAACATCATGGGGTTCATTTGAGCTGCTGACGTACAGCTTAATTGCGTGGTTCCCGTTCTTTTTTGTTGCTGTTGATCAATTCACTGACCGCCAGACACATTTTAATGTCCGGTCCAGTCCAGAGAGGGCTCCGCGGCCGTAATACTGGAGATAATGACCCGGAGATGGAGAACCGAAGGAAATCCGTTGTTCTCCTCTTCTGCATATCCGGCAGTTTTCTATTGTTATGGAGCACAGAAGTAATATATGTATTATCCGAGCGTGTATTCGGGACTCCTTATATCAAGGGCAGTGACTTCGAATCAGTTGCGGTCATGCTTCAAGTTTTGAGTACCTGTACAAACACGGCGATATATGTCCTGACACAAAATAAATTCAGAGAGCAGATGAAGAGCGCCGTGAGGTACCCAATATATCTAATTGTAAAGTTAGTGAAAAATAGGAATGCTTGTTAATGCGAGAACGGGAGAAAAAGATATATATATATATATATATATATATATATATATATATATATATATATATATATATATATATCTACTTTTGTCTATCTATATATATATATAGAGGGAGAGGGAGAGAGAGTGCGGGAAAAAGTAGGAGAGAATCAGTCGCGTTCATGCTTCAAATTCTGAGTGCTTATACAAGGATATATGTCCTGACACAAAATAAATTCAGAGAGGGCGTAAACAGATCGCTGAATTACCCAATACGTCTAATCTTAAAAGTAAACTTAGAAACATGGTGGAATTGAAAATAGGTGCAGGAGGAGGCCAGCACTGCCATTTATTGTGATAATTGCTGATCATCCACAATCAGTCACCCGTGCTTGCCTTCGCCCCATATTTCATGATTCCGCAAGCTCCTAGAGCTGTATCTAGCCCTCATTTAAATTCATCCAGTGAATTGGCTTCCACTGCCCATTGTCTCTGAGGGTAAAAGTTTGTTGTCATGTCAGTTTTAAATGGCCTCCCCTTTTTTGTTAGACTGTGGGCCTCTAGATCTGGACTCCACCAACATTGAGAACATTTTTCCTGCATCTAGCTTGTCCAGTCCTTTTATGTTTTTATACGTTTCTATAAGATATCCCCTCATCCTTCTAAATTCCAGTGAATACAAGCCCAGTCTTTCCAATCTTTCCTCATATGACAGTCCCGCCATTCCAGAGATTAACCTCATGAACCTACGCTGCACTGCCTCAATAGCAAGAATGTCCTTCTCGAATTAGGAGGCCAAAACTGCACACATTACTCCAGATGTGGTATCACCAGGGCTCTGTACATCTGCAGAAGGATCTCTTTGCTCGTATGCTCAAATATTGTCATTTGAACCTTAAGTGAAGTTCAAACGAAATGTTGTTTCTGCAGTCATACACCAAGAAAAGAACCAAGACACACAACCAACACAATTTACACAAACATCCATCACAGTGAATCTCCTCCTCAATGTGATGGAAGGCAAAGTCTTGTCTCTCCCCTGCTCTCCATTCTTCTACCGATGTCAAAGCCCCCGGCGGGCGACGATAAGTCCAGCGGACAATAAGGCCGAGTCGGCAATGTAAGGCCCCGGTCCGGGTGTTTTCAACCACGCAATTCGGGCGGGAAAAGTTTACGTTGCGGGAGCTCTGAAAAGGGGTCTCCCACCAGGGGCCCATGAGCTCACGATGTTACCATCCACTGGACCTGGGGCTGCAGCCTCCGAAGCTCCGGAGTCGGGACGCAGCCGCGCGCCACAACAGCTCTCCACGCTACGAAGCCCCACGCTCCACGATGGGGAATCCGCAGGCTGCGCGACTGGAACCCCCTGGTTGTACCTGTTGGAGGCCGCTCTACGGTGCTAGGCCCAAACGACAACGGAGACCCGACAGGGAAATGGTCAGGTCCCCCGTACAGGGGAAGAGATTTAAAAGTCCCCCCCCCCCCCCCCCTCCCCACATATAGACAGTATATAAACCACTACTAACTATACACTCAATGGGACAAAAACTAAAAAAAGCAGACGGACTGCACAGGCCACTGCAAATGTCGATCGCGCCGCCTAGAACATGCCATTAGCTTACTTCACTGCCTGCTGTACCTGCATGTTTACTTTATGTGACTGTTGTACAAGGACACCTAAGTCTCATTGCATTTCCGTTTTCCTAATCTGATACAATTGAGAAAATAATCTGCCCCCTTGTTCTTGTCGCCAAAGTGGATATCCTCACATTTTTTGACAGTATACTGCATCTGCCATGTATCTGCCCATTCACTCAACCTGTCCAAGTCAACCTGCAATCTCCTAGCACCCTCTTCGCAGTTCACACAGCCACCCAGCTGTATGACATCTGCAAATTTGCTAGTGTTACCTTTAATTCCATCATCTAAATCATTGTTATATATTGTAATTAGTTGCAGCCTTAGCACAGAGCCTCGCGGCACACCACTAGCCACTGCCTGCCATTCTGACAGGGGTCACAGTGAGAAAGGGAGGGACACATGAAATGCAAACGTCCCCGGGTGTTGTACCACTTGTGAACAGGTTCACCCACTTAGAAGCTGTCGGGCCAGAAGACGTTATCACACTGAGCGGCGGACTGGCTAGCGAAACAAAAAGGGTTTTGAGCCAAAACCAAACAGGCGAACGTCAGGCAATTCCATTGTCGTTGGAGACTCCATTGTGAGTGGTACGGACAGGGGTTTCTGCGGCAACAGACGGGATTCGAGGATGGTGTGCTGCCTCCCTGGTGCCAGGGTCCAGGATGTCACGGACAGAGTGCAGAAAACCGTCAAGGGCGAATGTGAACTCCTGAAATGGTAGTGCATGTCGGCACAAATGATGTCGGAAAGAAGGGGTGAATATTCTGCAGCACTCGAAGAAATGCTGAAAAGCAGGATATCCAGGGTTGTTATCTCCGGTTTGCTTCCAGTTGCTCCTGCCGGCGAGTTTAGGAACAGGGAGATACGGGACCTGAATGTGTGGCTGTGGAACTGGTGCACGGGGCAGGGATTTAGATTCTTAGATCACTTGGATCTGTTTTCCAGGGGGAACTGTATAAAAGGGACGGATTGCATCTTAACAGGTGGGGGACCAGCATTCTGGCAGGCAGGTTTGCCACTCCTACATGGGTGGTTTTAAACTGAATAAGGGAGGTGTGGTGTCAAATGGGATAGTTGAGGACGGAGTTAAAGGGAAAGAGTAAAGGGATGGATAATGACCCCAGAATTTACGGGAAATGTAGCTCACAAAGGGATAGGAGCGTATGGCCAAGTGTAATAGGGATCGATGTGAAAGGTGAGATGCGTAAGGAATTAAAAGTATTGTATATGAATGCGCGAAGTATAAGAAGTAAAGTAGACGAGCTTGAGGCTCAGTTAGAGGTTGGTAGATATGACATTGTGGGGATTACTGAGACGTGGCTGCAGGAGGATCGGGCCTCGGAACTTAATATTCAGGGTTATATATCCTATGGAAAGGACAGGCATGTGGGGGGGGGGGGGGGGGGGGGTAGCTCTGCTGGTGAGGGATGGAATTCAGACCCTTGCGAGGGAAGACATAGGGACTGAGGAGGTAGAGTCACTGTGGATAGAGTTGAGGAATTGCAAAGACAAGAAGACATTAATTGGTGTTATCATCAGACCCCCAAATAGTAGCCGGGATATAGGGTGTAAGTTGCAGCAGGAGTTAAAATATGAGATCATACGAAGAAAGACTGGATAGACTCGGTTTGTACTCTCTAGAATTTAGAAGATTGAGGGGGGATCTTTAGAAACTTACAAAATTCTTAAGGGGTTGGACAGGCTAGATGCAGGAAGATTGATCCCGATGTTGGGGAAGTCCAGAACAAGGGGTCACAGTTTAAGGATAAGGGGGAAGTCTTTTAGGACCGAGATGAGGAAAGTATTTTTCACACAGAGAGTGGTGAATCTCTGGAATTCTCTGCCACAGAAGGTAGTTGAGGCCAGTTCATTAGCTATATGTGTGAGGGAGTTAGATGTGACCCTTGTGGCTAAAGGGATCAGGGGGTATGGAGGGAAGGCAGGTACAGGATACTGAGTTGGATGATCAGCCATGACCATATTGAATGGCGGTGCAGGCTCGAAGGGCCGAATGGCCTACTCCTGCAACTGTTTTCTATGTTTCTATGGTTCTAAAACTGGCATATAACAATGGTAATGCCACTGTGGTGATGGGGGTTTTCAATATGCAGGTAGACTGGGATATTACGGTTGGTTCAGGACCCCAAGAACGAGAGTTCGTCGAATGCCTCAGAGATGGATCTTCAGAGCAGCTTGTAATGGAGCCGACCAGAGCAAAGTCAATTCTGGATTTAGTGTTGTCCAATGAACCAGATATGATAAAAGAACTGGAGGTAAAGGAACCACTCGGAGGTAGTGATCATAATATGATTAGGTTTAATCTGCAATTTGAGAAGGAGAACGTTAAATCGGAAGTGTCACTGATGCAGTTCAACACAGGGGACTATGAAGGCATGAGAGAGGAGCTGGCCAAGGTAGACTGGAAAAGGATCCTTGCAGGAATGACGGTGGAACAGCAATGGCAGGAATTTCTGGGCATAATCCGGAAGACGCAGGATCAATTCATTCCAAAAAGGAAGAAAGATTCTAAGGGGGGTAGGAGGCAACCGTGACTGGCAAGATAAGTTAGGGATAGAATAAAACTAAAAGAAAAGATGTATAACACAGCAAAGAGTAGCCGGAAGCCAGAGGATTGGGAAACTTTCACAGGACAACAGACGGAAACAAAACGGGCAATACGGGCTGAAAAGATGAAGTACAAGGGATGCTGGCCAGGAATATAAAGAACAGTAAAAGCTTATTTAGATACATTAAGGGAAAAAGAGTAGCAAAGTCAAATGTGGGTCCCTTCAAGACAGACACGGGTGAAATTATTATGGGCAACAAGGAAATTGCAGAAAAGATGAATAGCTACTTCGGATCTGTCTTCACTAAGGAAGACACAAACAATCTCCCAGATGTACTGGAGGACAGAGGATCTAAGGGGGTAGAAGAACTAAAATAAATTTTCATTAGGCGAGAAATAGTATTGGGTAGGCTAATGGGACTGAAGGATGAAAGATCCCCTGGACCTGATGGTCTGCATCTCAGGGTCCTCAGGGCGGTGGCTCTAGAAATAGTGGAAGCATTGGTGATCATTTACCAATGCTCAATAGATTCATGACCAGTTCCTGTGGATTGTAGGATAGCCAATGATATCCCACTTTTCAAGAAAGGAGCGAGAGAGAAAACGGGGAATTACAGACCAGTTAGCCTGACTTCGGTGGTGGGAAAGATGCTGACATCAATTATTAAAGAGATAATAATGGGGCATTTGGATACCAATAAAAGGATTAGTCCAAGTCAACATGGATTTATGAAAGGGAAACCATGCTTGACTAATCTTACATACAAAAAAATAGAAACAGAAATTAGGTGCAGGAGTAGGCCATTTAGTCCTTCAAGCCTGCACCGGCATTCGATATGATCAAGGCTGATCATCCAACTCAGTATCGTGTTCCTGCCTTCCTTCCATACCCCCTGATCCCCTTAGCTATCTTCTGGAATTTTTGACGATGCAACAAGTAAAATGGACGAAGGGGTGCCAGCCAGTGGATGTAGTACATCTAGACTTTCAGGAAGCCTTTGACAAGGTCCCGCACGGGAGACTGGTAACAAAAATTAGAACACATGGTATTGGGGCTAGGACATTGACATGGATAGAAAATTGGGTTGACAGACTGGAAGCAAAGGTGTAGGTCCAGCAAGATGGAGGACCCAGAGGGTTCACTTCTCTGACTTTGAATGACATCTAGTGAATCACATGGGTCTACTCAACCTGTGGGTTGACGCCTTAATGTGTTCTAAACACGCTGCTGCAAAAATGTTCTATTGTTTTCGAAAATGCTTTGCAAAAGTGTCTTCTGGTCTCTTTTTACGGTTTCTTCTTTTATTCTTTCTTTCTCTTGATCTTTTTCTTCTTCTTCCTTCCTTAGTCTTTTTCTTA